>NC_089780.1:6997665-7117665 GCF_040412425.1 Macrobrachium rosenbergii | reverse complement strand
AAAAACCTTAAACAGAGAGAGAGAGAGAGAGAGAAAGTGAGAGAGAAGGACTTCGAAAATAAACAAATAACTTATGGCTGGAAATTCTTACGTGCAAATACAAAGTTAAATACTCTCTCTCTCTCTCTCTCTCTCTCTCTCTCTCTCTCTCTCTCTCTCTCTCTCTCTCTCTCTCTCTAGAGAGCACTCAAATGCTACGCTCCCAAATTTACGAAGCCATTACAGGGAGCTCAAACCTGAGGTTAACCATGGCACGAGATTGAGTTTGTATGCTTAACTATGCAACATGTCCATAGGACCCAACTGTACAGAACCTCCTACTTTCACTTTTCCTCTTTTTTTAGCTTTATTTACTTTTTTTTTTTTTGTCTGGGGTTCCGTAGGAGCAGCATCTTCAGTAGGAAGTTAGAGGTAGCTAAAGTGGGCCTTTTTTTTTTTTTGAGGATTTTAGGGTTTTTTGTATTGTTTTTTTTTCTCAAAGGATCTTATGCTTTTTTTGTCTCTTTTTTTTCAAAGGATTTTAGTTTTTTGATTCATTGTTTTTTCGTTTTTTTTTTCAAAGGATTTTAGTCTTTTTTTGTTTCCTTGTTTTTTAAAGGATTTTAGTTTTTTTTTTTTAAAGGATTTTAGGCTTTTTTTGTTTCCTTGTTTCTTATTCGATGTTTTGAAAAGGTATTGGAATTCTGCATTCCATTCCATTCCATTCCATTCCATTCCATTCCTTTCCATTCCATTCCATTCCATTCCTTTCCATTCCATTCCATTCCATTCCATTCCATTCCTTTCCATTCCATTCCATTCCATTCCAATCCATTCCAACAGAATAATTTCATAGAACCGTTTATAAACGTGTAAGCTTATCAGCTGATGACAGAACAAACGATCGGGTAATTAGCGGTATGTTAATTGGCCTGGCTAATCATTCATTTTCTTTTTGTATTTGATTAACAACACGAACGGACGCGTGCCTAATTAACGAGAGAGAGAGAGAGAGAGAGACTAAATGAAAGTCAAAGTATGTCATAGGTAGATGGACAAATAGCAAGGCTGAGAGAGAGAGAGAGAGAGAGAGAGAGAGAGAGAGAGAGAAAGATTTTAAATAGATGTTTCTTAGATGAGCAGATAGCAAGACTGACACAGAGAGAGACAGAGAGAAATGAAAGTCAAAGTGAGGTAGATGGATTAAAGAGAGAGAGAAGAGAGATGTCTTAGATAGATGGGCAGATGGAACACAGAGAGCAAGATTAAATGAAAGCTGAGGTAGATGGAACTGAGAAGACTGAGAGAGAGAGAGAGAGAGAGAGAGAATCTTCACGGACTACCAGCCAGGGTCAATTTTACCGGCGTTCCACAACGCCACGAACATCGTGCATGAAGGAGATATGCCTTGCCTAATTCTGTCTCTAACCAGGAGCTTATCCGGGAGACGCAAAGTACCGTGAATTTGTTCAATGTACCCGTGATTTCTGTGGGCCATGGGCTATAAATCTGTGCAGTGACGAATCCCTTTAACGGGTTAACTAAAAAGGTTTCGTAAGGGTTAATAGCATTGTATTGTATTTGTCATTAACTTGGTAATTAACCGGTTAATATTCTCTCTCTCTCTCTCTCTCTCTCTCTTTATGTTTCTCATACACAGATAGGATATCGTAGAAAGGTACCCACGTGGGGATTAATATTCTCTCTCTCTCTCTCTCTCTCTCTCTCTCTCTCTCTCTCTCTCTCTCTCTCTCTCTCTCTCTCTCTCTCTCTCTCTCTGTTTTTAAGATATTATCAGATATTAAAATCCTTTATTATAATCCTTCAATAATGTTTTAAATTTCATATTAAAATACGTCAAAAAATAAACTAAGTTAATTATATACTCTTTTCCATGCATAAAAGTGATAATATTTTAAATATCAGTCATTTTAAATATATAATATATATATAAATTTTCATTTGTTTCAATAATTTTACTGCCTATTAATCTCCCTATAAGAATTATCCATAATTATTCACGTGGCATTCAAAGTTGGTCGCATTTGCTCCATTATATTACAAGTTTTGAATTTCCTTTCAAAATTCAAAATATCTTCACCACATCTGCTCATTGTATTACATTCTTTTATTGTCAATTTCTCGAGAATCATTTGACTTCTCATTTCAAATTAAAAACATCTTCATCACATCTGCTCGTTATATTACGATTTTTTATTCTCCATTTCTAAAGAATCATTTGACTTCTCTCTTCAAAATAATTCGTCCTTGCAAAGTATCTTCATCTTCACGCAGAGCTCCGTTATTTACCTTTTTTTTTTCACACTCTCTCTCTCTCTCTCTCACTTCCTCGCGCCGCGACGGCGACCTTCCCCCCAAAAACGCCGTAAAAACAAAGGTCATGTGAGGTCAGCCTCCCGGATTAGAACTGGCGCGCTTGTGTCGTAAGGTTGATCGTCAGGGCATATAGGCCTCAATTATCGACCTTACCGGCGACGCCTCCCTTCCTGCCTTACCGGAATATGCATGCAGTTTTCGGATAAGGATGTGTGGTTCCTATTTTAAAGTTGCTTGTGTGAGTCACTGCGCTGTTATGGTCGGCGCTGAGGACTAGTTTTTTTTTTTTTCTGTTATGCGGAGATCCGTGGGTGTTTTCAGTTAGGTTATTTTATGAACGGATCTGAAAGAAAAATGTTCAGAGTGTTGTCTTGTTAATGGCTAATGTTTATGGGTACCGTTCACTGCAGATCGTCAGAGAATAATCTATAATTTCAGCCTGAAATCATTAGAATTGTTCACATGTAAACGCGCAGATCTGAAAGAAAGCTATTCAAACGTATTGTCTTGTAAATGGCTATTGTTTATCGGTACCGTTCACTGCAGATCGTCAGAGAATAATCAGTAATTTCAATCTGAAATAATCAGAATTATTCACCTGTGTTGACTCAGATACTTAAACCTTCATTTTCATCATTTACCGTAAGATTCTCTCAAACGTATTGAGTCTAAATTTCCCCAAATTCTTCTTCAATTCCCTTATTCCAATTCCCGCCTCGACTTGAAGTCTGAGTCTCCGCAGTGAGCGGCGTTTCACATGCCAGATAAGTTGCCTTCTGCAATTCCTTTCAGTTGCGTCTCGTAATCTCCATCCTTTGTATGGGGAGATTTCATGCCTGGGATTGTGAAACTGAGTCTCTCTCTCTCTCTCTCTCTCTCTCTCTCTCTCTCTCTCTCTCTCTCTCTCTCTCTCACGATTGTTACTCTCTCATTTCTGATTCGCCTTGAAGTATAAGCAGGCTGAGTTCTTTCTACCCAGTGACTTTTCTCCTTCCGTTATCTGTTGTGACTGAAACTGACCTCTCTCTCTCTCTCTCTCTCTCTCTCTCTCTCTCTCTCTCTCTCTCTCTCTCTCTCTCACACACACACACACACACACACACACACACACACACACCTGTCCATATGCGGAAATCCACTCATGCGCAGTTGTCTCTATAGAAAGTAAAAGGACAATGGCAGAACAAAGGTGGCGTCCAGTTGGTGACACAAGTATCTAAAAAGAATCATCTAAAAAGCTTATCTTCTGATGTTCCTTTCTCCCTACTGACGGCGTTCCTTTCCTTTCTCCTGCGGCCAATAGACGCGGCTACTTTTTTTAGACAGGGTCAGAAGGACACTGAAGGAACATGACCTGTCCTTTCTCGAAGTCCCTGGTGCTAAAATAGGACTGGAAGCTTCGAGGGAAGAGTTTGGTTTATGATTAATCCATGCTCTTGGTTCATCCCTGTTCTTGGTTAATCTCTGTTCTTGATAAATCCCTGTTCTTGGTGAATCCATGTTCTTGATAAATCTCTGTTCTTGGTTAATCCATGTTCTTGGTTAATCTCTGTTCTTGGTTAATCCCTATTCTTGGTTAATCCCTGTTCTTGGTTAGTCCCTGCTCTTGATGAATCCCTATTCTTGGTTAATTCCGGCTCTTGATTTATCCCTGTTCTTGGTTAATCCATGTTCTTGGTTAATCCCTGTTCTTGGTTAACCACCGTTTCTCCTCGATTTTTCTTCTCCAAAAGGTTTGATTTCGATAAGTTCAATAGTTCTTCCTGTGAGATATTTCGTACAAACATGCATTATCATAACAATTATGGATAATGCTGTCTATACACACGTATATAAATATACACACAATATAATATGCTATAAAATACCCATTAGCTAAACACCTTCTTCTACCCTCACTACACTCCTGAGACTAAGTTCCTTATCGACCTATCTATTTCTTTAATGACTGTCAACAGAAAAGGGGCCTCCTTCCATTGGAATCCAATAGAAAACTGCCCTCTTCTACCTGTCTACTGGTTTGCCTGTACCTGTCTGCCTGTCCAATCAGTGACCTTCAAATCACCCCTTATTTTGTCCTGTCCACTCATGCGTAGTTCGATGCCCCCATTGACAAAATCTCTCTTAGACTTAAACCCGGTTTGGTGCTACTGATGAGAATCTGGGCAGTAGCTTTGAATGGACCAGGCTAAACTTGGCTAGATTCACTTCCTTGTAGGTGGTTAGTGCCGTCAGTGCACCTCACGTGGTACACTGTAGGCATTACTAAAGCTTTGCAGCGTCCCCTAGACCCCTAGCTGCAACCCCTTTCATTCCTTTTACTGTACCTCCATTCGTATAATCAAGGCCACCGAAAATAGATCTATCTTTTGGTGGTCTCGATATAATGCTCTATGAACCGCGGCCCGTGAAACTGTAACCACTGCCGGGTGGTGGCCTGTCCTATGTCGTTGTTAGAAGCACGATTATGGCTAACTTTAACCTTACATAAAATGAAAACTATTGAGGCTAGAAGGCTGTAATTTGGTATGTTTGATGATTAGAGGATGGATGATCAACATACCAATTTGCAGCCCTAGCCGGCACAATAGTTTTCTTTTACAGAAAACTAAGAATCCTTAAGACGAAGGATAAGTGTATATGACCACAAAGAAGCCTGACCACTAAAGGATTCCTTTCCACCCGAGAAGTATATAGGATATCAGTGCGCCTCCATAGCTTAAAACAAATCCTGCGGTTAAATGAAATGTCTTAAGAGTGAGTACCCACAAAAAGCAGATTAAATTTCTTAAGAGAGGTTGCCTACAGTAATATGCTTTTCTAAGGTTTAACCTGATGGATTTAAGGTCTATATTCAGTATGCGACTGAGAGAGAGAGAGAGAGAGAGAGAGAGAGAGAGAGAGAGAGAGAGAGAGAGAGAGAGAATCACACGTCCACATTCTCTCGTGGCTTGCATGACTGTTCATGCGTTTACTTCCGTTGAATTAAAATTGCTCTGGTGTTTTAACTTACTTCTATGTATCACTGTTTGATTTCCCGTCTGTTAATTGACGCCGTTTTGTTTATTTTATAGCCAGAGAGACAGACAGACATAGGATATAATCTAGAAGTTCCTATGTACAGCCGTATGAGGTCAGATAGAGAACTGACCATCTGTGCCCCGTTGGTCTAGAAAGTGCCAAATGATCGTTTAGCAAGGGGTCATGGACCTAATTTTTGGCGGGGAATGGATGGGGTATGTACCCAGAACTGAGGTGGGTATGGCCCACTTCCTGTAGGAGGGAACCAAATCCTGCGGTTAGGAACTAAAGCAAGAGAACCCTGGCATTTTTGTGTAGTGGTGATAGGTCTGTGGTGATCCTAAATTTGGCATAAAATCTGCATACATGTATATTTACACCTTTCATTCATGTGTTTATGCATACACTGGTTTATGTACTTTTACACCTTTCATTCATGTGTTTATGTATACATTGGCATGTGTACTATATGTATAAATACACCCCATATGTCATTTTATCGAAAAGAATGATAAAGAAAAATCAGTCACTATCGAGAGTGAAGAGGCTTTACAAAGACGACTAGAGTTGAATAACTTTCACTCCGGCAGACTCCAGACTTCAGAAGGGAAGGAAGAATTGGACAGAGAGAGAGAGAGAGAGAGAGAGAGAGAAAGGTGCAGAAACAACCTTGACTCTGACGCGTGATGGGTATATGAGTTAGCCCGCTTTGGGCTTGGCTATCTCCCACCAGTCGGTCTCATGAGTCTAGAACATTGTTAGAACAGAGCTGGGTGCTTTTGTTCTTCTGTTTCTGCTCCAGTGCTTTACGTTCTAAATCTGGGTTTGTTCATGATGTTATAATCTATCTTATTCTGTTCTTTAAACCGTTATCAAATATTGACGTCAATTATTTAGCCTCTGTGTCACGCAAACCTTAGGCCTATACAGGATGCTTTTTCCCTTTTTGAAACATTCTTCCATTTTCCGCACCTGTAGCTGCTCTTACCTTTAATTAAGAAGCCGCCGTCTTTATTAACGCCAGGTAAGAGGCCTGTCTGTCTGTCTGTAAGAAGTCCGTCTCTCTGTCTGTCTGTGCGGGGCGGCTACGGAATGATAAATAGGCTAAAGGGCTTATTCCCGGCACTTCACATTAGCATATCTTTAGAGGGTCTTGTCTGTTCAAATCATGATTTAAAGATCTTGGATGAAAAAGAGGCTGGGAAGATTGGCGTTCTTCGCTACCGATTGACAATCGAATCAGCCTAGCGGAATCTGGCCTCTCTCTCTCTCTCTCTCTCTCTCTCTCTCTCTCTCTCTCTCTCTCTCTCTCTCTCTCTCTCTGTCCTTACGTACACTACTGACATTTTTAAAAAGTATTACTAGTGGTAATATATAACCACACCCCAAACTCTCTCTCTCTCTCTCTCTCTCTCTCTCTCTCTCTCTCTCTCTCTGTCCTAAATGCACAACTGATATTTCCAGTGGTAATATATAACCGCACCACTCTCTCTCTCTCTCTCTCTCTCTCTGAAAACCAGTCCCGCGCATGACTCGTCAAGAACAGAACAGGCCTCTGGAAAAAATCGTTTTCTGAACAGGCCGACGATAACATTGAACTTGGCTAAGACCGGACTTATTTCTCGGGAGGAAAACTTGTACGAGAAAAAGTTATACGAAGGCGGTTGAGTCTGCCTAGCAGGACCGTCCAACCCATGCCCGCGGGCCGAGAGTGGCCCGTTTGATTTTGAAAGTGGCCCGCTAGAGAAAAATAAGCAAAAGTGTATTTGAGGAAGAAAATCCTGTGGCCATCATAAAGACTAGAAGGTAATAACTACATGGCTGTTTGGTTATGTCACGCTGCAACCAAATAATTTTGTCAAGATTTTCCTGCAAAGAAGAAGAAGAAGAAGAAGAAGCATAGGAAAGTTAGGTCTCGGTCAAGTTCAGTGGATGTTTAAGCTGCGTTCATGAATTATTATTATTTTTTTTTTTCCAAGGGCTGTTTTTTGACGAGTCATAAGTCTTCTGGAGATCTTCCATTGGGGAAAGTCAGTTAAATCTTCACACAGAGTGTTACACTACACTTTATTATTATTATTATTATTATTATTATTATTATTATTATTATTATTATTATTATTATTATTATTAAAAATAGTTTCACCAGACTCAGGTAAATCTTCACACAGTGTTACACTGCACTTATATTATTATTATTATTATTATTATTATTATTATTATTATTATTATTATTATTATTATTATTTTACCAGACCACTGAGCTGCTTATCAGCTCTCAATTAAGTAACAATTTGTCAAAAACTTTATAAAATAGTCATTATTTTTGGTTCCTGTTTGTTTTTTAGTTTTCTGTAAAAGAAAACTACTGTGCCGGCTTTGTCTGTCCGTCCGCACTTTTTCTGTCCGCACTTTTTTCTGCCTCACTTTTTCCGTACGCCCCCAGTAGTTTAAGATCTGTGGGCGGACGGACAGGCAAAGCCGGCACAATAGTTTTCTTTGACAGAAAACTAAAAATGAGTGTTTATTTCACATTACATTTCAAGAATGTCAAGGATTCTGAGATTTCCTGAGAATGTCTGGCAGCATTTAGCTTACTGACCCTGTAGTGACTCTGGCGTATTTTTGCTAAACATCTTGCGTATTTTTGCGTACTGCAGCCATCACTATCACCTCTTCCACTGCAATTAACCACCTAATTGCCGAGTAATTACGACTTTACGAGCAGCAGCGATAAAAGGAATATTAGCGTCTAAGTGCCTCTGCTGTGAGATCAGAAAAACCAAATTCTAATAGTTCCTGCTCATCAAGGAGGCTATTTTTGACAGCTAGAAAAAATCCTCAGGTGGTTAGACATTGTCCCTGAGGGACAGAATTGCAAAAACTTAAAAGGGAAGGGAAGGTCATTTCTGCGTCTTTTGTTCTTCCTTTGTAATTGCCTAATGGAGGTGAAGATGATGATGATGACGTAAGTGATTTTGCTGACGTTATCATATAGTATTTGTTTACTCACTCATTCATTTTCCCGTCCATTCATTAATTTTTTGCTGACGTCGATTACTACTCTTGTTTGTATTTATGATGATTTATTAATACATTCCCTGCTAAAGTTTGGCTCGAGAGAAAACAAGCAAAAAATCTAGTTTTCTGTACATCCTATAATCAAGGCCACCGAAAATAGATCAGTCTTTCGGTTGTCTCGGTATAATGCTATATGAGCCGAGGCCCATGAAATTTTAATCATGGCCCGGTGGTGGCCTGGCCTCTGTCGTTGCCAGACGCACGATTATGGCTAACTTTAACCTTGAAAAACATAAAAACTACTGAGGCTAGAGGGCTGCAATTTGGTATGTTTGATGATTGGAAGGTGGATGATCAACATGCCAATTTGCAGCCCTGTAACCTCAGTAGTTTTTAAGATCTGAAGTAGAGAATGAGACCTTGCGCAAAAAAGTACTATCTTACAAATTTTTTTTTTTTCCTAGATAGATTTTTCCTCACCACTACCAATTACAATACAATTTATGATATGTAATTTTCGATAATGATTATGGACTGAGTACAAATGTCACATTTTTAATTTTACAACAAAAATTGTTATTTTTCTGAAACGTCAGATACATTTTATATTTTATTTATCAATATTATGTAAAGGTGAATGTCGTATATGAGATCATTGTATTATTTCATCTCATTTTTTCGATTCTCATCGATAAAATTATTCATCAAAAAATGCTTGGCTTATTTACAAGATAGCTTCATAATTATAGATTTAACTTACATTATTTTTACGTTTGGCAAAGTTAATGGTAACTTACTTTCCCCAAAAAATAAGTTACTTATTAAGATAGTTTTCAAATGGTTTTCCATACCAGACAATTCATACCAATATAAAACTGTATCTCTCCCCTTTATGCGTTTCAAAGGCTATCTAGAACTCAGCAGTCGCCTTGCATGCTAACTGCCTTCGTCTTGCATTTGGTGCTTTCATCACCCGTCCAGCCTGACCTGAAGACATTGTGCTTTCACTGGTCCTTAGGCTTTTTGGCAGTGCAGGCGATTGTCACATTAAAAGAAGTAAGAGGCCCAAGTGTTTTTTTAGACTACGCACGTGACTGGTTGTTTTAATTCTCAACTTTTCCTTTCGGATATATATCCTCAAGGTCGTTTTAGCCTCTCTCTCTCTCTCTCTCTCTCTCTCTCTCTCTCTCTCTCTCTCTCACAGATTTTCATGGATTCGCAACGGCGTTCTCTCTCTCTCTCTCTCTCTCTCTCTCTCTCTCTCTCATGAAGATTGCTACTTACATCAGCGTTGAAATCTCTCGGATTCTGGAAAAAATTTCATGACTCAAATTTTTTATCACTGATATTTTTATACGCATTCTCTTGGTGTTTTGTTTATTTTTCTTGCGCATTCTCTAAGCATTTTGTTTATTTTTCTTGCGCATTCTCTTAGTATTTTTTTTGTGCTTGAGTTTTAGTGCGTAATTACGCCACGATAAGATTAACTCTCACTATCGGCTACGTTGGTTTAGTTATCCTAAAAATTCTACGTTGGTTCAGTTACTCGTGAGAAGGTTAAGCTTGTACAATTGCGTCGTTTAAAGAATTTGCGGTCAAGATAATCTTCTAACTGCGTAAGAGAGAAGAGAGAGAGAGAGAGAGAGAAGGGATTCATGTCTGGGATTCGGAGGCCATTAATCTCTCATGTCTCTCTACCTGTTGTTTATTTTCTCTCTCTCTCTCTCTCTCTCTCTCTCTCTCTCTTTATGTTTCTCAAATGCAGGTAGGTTATTGTGGAAAGGTACTCTCGTGAGGATTAGTTCTCTCTCTCTCTCTCTCTCTTTATTTGTTTCCCATATACAGGTCTAATCTCTCTCTCTCTCTCTCTCTCTCTCTCTCTCTCTAGGTGAGCTGCAGTTGCTTGATCAACCTTGAGCGGTTGTTCATCTTCCTTTCTACCGCTCCACGGGGTAGAGCGATACTTCCCCGGGACTTGATCATTATTCTGGTGACATTTAAACTCCCCTGGATAATCTGAATGAAGATTGGGAAGTCATTCTCCTATGGATGGGGATGATTTGGCTAGGCTTTGGTTGTTAGTTTGGCAAGTATAAAAGTTTTTATTGCGTCTGTATATATATATATATATATTTATTTATATATATGTATATATATGACTTTTATATCACATCATGTATATGATTCATCATACAAGCATTAAGCTGCAAACGTCCTTTAATATCCAATTCGCTCTACCTCGGAAATAATATATTTTCATATATGTTACCGAAGGGGAATTTTTTAGTTGATAATAAGTTCGTCGTCCCGTGGGCTCGAAC
Organism: Macrobrachium rosenbergii; assembly: GCF_040412425.1. Taxonomy (NCBI): domain Eukaryota; kingdom Metazoa; phylum Arthropoda; class Malacostraca; order Decapoda; family Palaemonidae; genus Macrobrachium; species Macrobrachium rosenbergii. Next base: position 7,106,986 of record NC_089780.1, on the reverse strand, counting down.
CAACGAAAGACAAGAACTCAGGACTACAGTGACGCCTTTACCCACACGGCCAACAAGTTTGTAGCTTAATGCATATATATATATATATATATATATATATATATATATATATATATATATATATATATATATATATATATATATATATATATATATATGTAAGCAGTCCATTAATAGCGTTCCTGATTTTTCGCTTCGTGCACCATTTTTTAAATAGTTTCTAACTGATCTAAAATGCCATATTATCAGTCTCTTGTCATCAAACGTGATAAAAAAATTAAAAAGTGCCAAAGTTTTCTTCTAATAATCATATATCTTAAAACTCTGCCTGTTGCCCTGTTAATATCATTTGATCATTTAGCCATTTCACGTTTGAAAGTATTTGTCAAACCGTGAAAATCATAAATTTGGTAGAGATGTATCAGTTTGACATTCTGTTCCTTTCTGAATAGGGAACTCAGTTCCCTGTTCGCGTATATCTGACTCCGTATCTTGTCTATTTTTCTTTATTATTTTCATTTTAGTCTTAACTTGAAAACCTTTCGTCTTCATGCCTGAACTTGACCAGAATCAGTTTTGAAATTCCTAATCAAGTCAGTTTACGTTTTCATTAAGTCTCCAAGCCCCCAAAGAACAAATTTACGCTTTCATTAAGTCTCCAAGGTCGCCCCCCAAAAAAAAAAAACTGTCATTAAATATGATTGAGGCAAGCAATTGATCCCAAATACCGGTTAGAACACGTCACAGATCGCAACCTGAATTTATAAAGCGAATTAACAGCACAATTCGCTACACGTAGCTAAAAAACACTTTCATTCCTAACCCTGAAATGACCTTAGCTTACTCGTACCTCAGAAAACGTCGAGAATAGCATCGTTCCTTTGGTGCAATTAGGCTTCATCGATAGTCGTAGTAAATGTAACCTGAGGTCACGGTAACGAATTCATGCGCAGGGAATACTACCACCTTTGGTAGTTGAAGAAAATCCTGAACGTAATTGTATTCTAATTAATTGTCCCTCTTTTTGCGTTTGAAATTTTTTGTTTTGAAATTTAATGGACTGTTGTACTTAGCTGTGTTATTCTCTCTCTCTCTCTCTCTCTCTCTCTCTCTCTCTCTCTCTCTCTCTCTCTCTCTCTCTCTCTCTCTCTCTCTGTATGTATGATATATATATATATATATATATATATATATATATATATATATATATATATATATATATATATATATATATATTATACAGTCAATACAATTTATATAATACATATATGTATATATTTATATACACATATACATATATTAGATAGATATACTTTCCTTTTAAAAACTTGCAAAGAAGGACATTTTTAAAGAATTCAATTCTGCACAAATAAAACCCATTCAATTATCAAACTCGAGCCCAGCAAACTGCTGACTGTTTCCATCTTTCGAAAGAGGGCTTTCAATCTCCCCGTGCCGTCGGCCTCCCCATGAAAAATATAAATTAAAACTTGACGTCATAAGACATTTGGAAAGGCTGATTAAATTGGAGAGAGAGAGAGAGAGTTCTTTAGCGACCAGTAATTAGCAGATAGGTGATATTTATTCACTGTGTAAATAGATTTTTTCAGGATAATGATATTCGAGTGAAAGGATTGAGAGAGAGAGAGAGAGAGATAGAGAGAATGAGAGAGAGAGCTTGTATATGCTAGACACAGGGTGCCCAAAATAAATGGACAAATAGCAAGACTGACAGAGAGAGAGAGAGAGAGATTGTAAATGCTAGACAAAGGGGTGGCCAAGATTGATGGACAGATACCAAGACTGACAGGGAGAGAGAGAGAGAGAGGGGGAGAGAGAGAGAGAGACTCTAAATGACAGACAAACTATTTCCTACAGATATGGACAAATAGCAAGACTGACAGAGAGAGAGAGAGAGAATCACAACCAACTGGTCACAAGATATTTATGACTACTGCGCATGACTGCATTACCAACAAGATCCCCTGACTTAGTACAGGATACCATTCTTCTTTTAAATGCGAAACACAGGATTAGGTATAGCAATGCTAATTATTGTTGCTCAGGACTGTGTGATTGTGTTCGCAAGATCTTCCTGTCTTCGTGTGTGTGTTTTTTTTATTCCCTTATATCAAGGCTTTGTCATTTTAGCAAGAGAGCTTTGTACTTGGAGTAAGTTGAATGTTGGGAGATATCTATATATATATATATATATATATATATATATATATATATATATATATATATATATATATATATATATATATATATATATATATATAAATACATATTTATATATATGAATATATATAAATACATATTTACATATATTTATATACACACATATACATACACATATATACTTATATATATCCAACATTTCTCATTTAGAAATTTTCAGTCATTATTTATTCCCATTAACCTACAACCGCACTGATCACTGAATAATTATTTATTTTATATTTCCTATCGCAAAGCATACTTGCTTAGCATAGTAGCTGAGAATTCCTAGTGTCAATCCCTTCTCTGTCGGGTAGAAAGTAAAACCTCTCTCTCTCTCTCTCTCTCTCTCTCTCTCTCTCTCTCTCTCTCTCTCTCTCTCTCTCTCTATGTTTAATGTCGAAGATGCAGCATCACCGCCCTTAAATTCCTGTCCCTTTTAGACTACTAGTGGCTATATTGTACGTAGCATAAATACAATGGCTCTCGCTTGTCGAATGTGACCTGGGGTAAGAATTAACAAGTAACAAATGCGCCTAAGTTTCTTCGGCACAATCGAGTTTTCTGTACAGCCGCTACAGCGTATAATCAAGGCCACCGAAAACAGATCTATCTTTCGGTGGCCTCGGTATAATGCTGTATGAGCCGCGGCCCGTGAAACTTTAACCACGACCCGTTGGTGGCAGCCTGTCCTATATCGTTGCCAGAGGCACGATTATGGCTAACTTTAACCTTAAATTAAATCAAAACTACTGAGGCTAGAGGGCTGCAATTTGGTATACTTGATGATTGGAGGGTGGATGATCAACATACCAATTTGCAGCTCTCTAGCCTCAGTAGTTTTTAAGATCTGAGGGCGGACAGAAAAAAGTGCGGACGGACTCACTCAGGACGAAGATGACCTGAGGTGCGGTTGTCCAGTTACCGAGATTTAAAGGAAGAGAGACAGAAGGAACGAAAGATAAAAAAACAGAGAAATAGAAAGAGGAAAGCAAGGAGGAATAAATATGGATGAAACGTCAAGACAAAATTAAGCTGTAGTATAAATGACAAGTAGCTGTAAATATATTAAGTCCGGAACCTCATAAATTCATGTAGATGTACATTCGCAAATGCACACATACAGACGTATTTGGTTTTTGGCTTAAGGGTCGAATGCTTTAGTATTGTGGCTTATGGTCACAGTATTCAGATCAGGACGTACCGTTTGTCACCTCTTTGGGAATACAAAGCATTTGTCTGTTATTCCTTTGATGTAGCGCATGAAAGTTACCCCACTACTTGGTAGATAATCACTATTTCCTGCAGTATACTGAGATAGCCGTGTCTAATTAAAAATAACATTTGGATTTGGATAAATGAAAATATAAACAGTAATTTGTAGGCCGTTAAAGATAAAATTTGGAAATGGGTAAATTAAAAAAATGAGATTTTAAGCAGTTAAAAATAAAATTTGGAAGAGGGGAAATGAAAATATGAACGTTAGATATTGAGCAGTTAAAAATAAAATTTGGAAATAGGTAAATAAAAAAAATAGATTTTCAGCACTTGAAAATAAAATTTGGAAACGGGTAAATAAAAAAAATGAGAGAGATTTTCAGCTCTTAAAAATAAAATTTAGAAATGGGTAAATGAAAAAAAATTAGATTTTAAGCACTTAAAAATAAAATCCGGGAATGGATAAATGAAAAAATAAACAGTAGGTATTAAGCATTTAAAAATAAAATTTGGAGATCTGTAAATGGGAAAAAAATTAGATTTTATGCATTTAAAAATAAAATTTGGAAATGGATAAATGAAAATATAATCAGTAAATTTTAAGCACTTAAAAATAAAATTTGGAAATGAGTCAGTAGAAAGATAAAGGGCAGTTTTTAAGCATTTGAAAATAAAATTTGGAAACGAATAAATGAAAATATAAACAGTAGATATGAAACTTAAAAATAAAATTTGGAAATGGATAAATGAAAATATAAACAAGTTTTGAATCAGGTAGCAGAGTATAAATTTGTAAATGGAGATTCATATAGAAACTATTATCTTTTTTCTGGTAACATCTCATAAGCCGTCGATCCTATTACGATATAGCCAGCGCTTGCAACATCAAAGGCACTGCGAATTTTGAATTTAATTCCTGCGTTCGACGTAACGGGACCACAAATACCAAAAAAAAATTTGATAAAGTGTTCCTCCCTCCCACACAGGCTGTCATGAAGCCAAAACACACGCACACACACACACACACACACTTACAAATAACCTCGAGTTCAAAGACCCACACAATCCCCCTCACCCCCTTTTTTCCGGCCCCCAAAAAAAAGGGGAAAAACTAGTCGTACAGAACTACAGAAACTGCTGCCTAATTCAGACACACCTTTGGTCATCCTCGGTGTTACCTGGGAATACCTAGGACCTACCTACCTACCTGTACATCACTCACCTGCGGTTATGAGTGGGTTTTCACCTGAGGGACTTTGATGCGGCTCTTCTCCAGGATGTGAGAGAGAGAGAGAGAGAGAGAGAGAGAGAGGAGGGGACTGTAATGGCACCTCTGTACAGACTGCTTCCTTGAGAGAGAGAGAGAGAGAGAGAGAGAGAGAGAGAGAGAGAGAGAGAGAGAGAGAGAGAGAGAGAGACTTGTGCAAAGAGAGGCTGATTTTTATAGGAAAGACCAACATTAAGGGAAAATTTTTGTATTATTACTGAAGTCGATGGTGACTTTGAAAGAGAGAGAGAGAGAGAGAGAGAGAGTTTTGACTCAATATTTTGTTCCGGCAATGGGGATTTGAGGTGTTCAACAGAAATGACGAGAAAAGATTTGTCATTTTCATCTCTCTCTCTCTCTCTCTCTCTCTCTCTCTCTCTCTCTCTCTCTCTCTCTATTCTCTTGTGTTGTACTCTTGTGTTGTACTTAGGATATTGCACTCTTTGTGCATTTTGTATCAAAACGTCTTTGAGAAAGTTTGAATATTATCTTAATTTTCTCTTCGGCGCAATCGAGTTTTCTGTACAGCGTATAATCAAGACCACCGAAAATAGATGTATCTTTCCGTGGTCTCGGTATAATGCTGTATGAGCCGCGGCATATGAAAATTCAACCCCGGCCCGGCGGTAGCCTGGCTTATATCGTTGCCAGGCGCACGATTATGGCTAACTTTAACCATGGAATAAAATAAAAACTGATGGGGCTAGAGGGCTGCAATTTGGTATGTTTGATGCCTGGAGGGTGGATGATCAACATCCCAATTTGCAGCCCTCTAGCCTCAGTGGTTTTTAAGATCTGAGGGCGGACTCACTCAGGCCGAAGATGACCTGAGGTGCGGTTGTCCTTTGCTTGTCTCGGTTGTCGTCGGAAATTAGCAGTTACCGAGATTTATGGAAATATTACGACTTAATGGGGACGATTATTTGTAATCCCTTCCCTTCTCCCCGCCCCTCTCCATAATTACAAGACCTTTACATTTAGCACGTGTTTTTATTTGAGGCATTTATAAGTGAAGGTTCCGCGAATTTGAAGATTTCTTAGGATATGAAAATTAATATTTTTTAGTATATGGGGAACCGTTCTCAAGTGATGGAGATTTTTTTAAATTAAGGATAATGTAGTATGTATTTTTTTTCTTAAATTAACCGTCCACAAGGTGAAACAATATGCCTTCAATAATATTTTTGATAGGACAAGATCAGTGTACGTTTTTATGTTAGCATGTAAGTGGTATTGGCATGGAAAATTATATTATATATATATATATATATATATATATATATATATATATATATATATATATATATATATATATATATGTACAGTATATATCATATTACAGGAATCACCTATTTTTTCTCATTATTAATCGTGTTTTTAGCCATTGCGCTCAAAATTCAGGGTATTTTAATCAATAATTACATATTCTCTCTCTCTTTTTTCTCTCTCTCTCTTAAACTCGCAACAGTGTTTTAAAAGAAAGCTAGACAAAATCATTAGAGTACTTTGAATAAATAGTAAAACCTGCCCCTGGAGATAAGTGAGCACATGATGTCTCCTCCGATGGACTAAGTCTTTGAGACATCCTAATCCTTGTAACTCTCTCTCTCTCTCTCTCTCTCTCTCTCTCTCTCTCTCTCTCTCTCTCTCTCTCTCTCTCTCTCTCTCTCTCTCTCTCTCTTAAGCGTATCTACTATCGTTCACGAAATACAGATTAAACTTTTTATGTCTCAGGGATTCAAATTCTTTACCATTTTAGGGAGATTCAAACCTAACACGCAGCCAATCGTAAATATATATATATATATATATATATATATATATATATATATATATATATATATATATATATATATATATATATATATATATATATATATATGTATATATATATATATATATATATATATATATATATATATATATATATATATATATATTACTTCTATGACCTCAGAAGGCTGACTCTCAAGTAAAAGGAAGGACAGATACTTTTACTTATTGAAAGAGACTTGGCAGTTTCCTATAGCTTCTCGGAAGTCAACAGGTGGAGGCGTTCTTCTTCTTTTTAGAGAGATTTCGAATCCCAGGACAACGCCGAGATGTTCGTAACTTAGTGTTTCAATTCAGGTGAATTTTACGCAGGCAATCATTTCACCTCAAAGTTAGTGAGATGCTTCATTTCACCTAGTTTTTTTTTACCCTTTTTCTTAACCGTCTGCTATCAGCAATGTCCCGGTTAAGGTAACGGACGAACTGACGTACTCGTAGCCTTAGTGTCATCTTGAATCGCCTCCGTTGCAACCTACGCCATTTCTTTCATTTATTTTCCAGCGAATTTGGTGCGATTTAATCATTTACATAACCCAGAAGTATGCAGTGATAACAATGAAAGCTGAATGTATTTATTTCATGCAAGAAAGAAGAGAATTTTGAAAAATTTAAGCGATTCTAACCGACATTTATCTCTGCAACACGACGGTAGTTGGCAACCGCGTCCATATTGCCCACATCTTCTTCTTCTTCCGCCCAACCGTAGGGCGGGAAGGCAGGGAGAGATGCTCCAAGCCCCACCCCCGTTGCAGGTATAAAACCTCGCGTTCCCGGTCGACTGACAGGCATTGCTAGACCTGTGCGATCTCTGTACACACCTCTTCTTGTCCTTTATTGATAAGACTTTCAGGTAGGTTGTGTGTGTTTTCAAAAAAAGGAAAGTTTGCTTGAGAAAGTGATTGATTTTTTTTTTTTTATTGGCTAAGACGTAGAAGTGAGTCTGACTGGATTCAGTTGTATTATGTGATGTTTTACATGTTTTTTTTCGTGATAGTGGATCTAAGTGCTTTTATATTTTGATTTTATTTTTATAAAGGATATACAAAACGTGCTTTCAAAATCTAAAAAGATATTAAAAATCTTACGATAAAAACTATTTTGCTCCAAGTAATTTAAAGGGTAATTTTACTGCTCTGTAATTGTTGAACTAATATTCTCGAAAGTGCGTTTATATGTTTATATATATATATATATATATATATATATATATATATATATATATATATATATATATATATATATATATATACATATATCAATATATATATTAATGTATCTCATTAAATGCTTTAAAACTTTTTTTTTAACTTTTTAGTGTCTTTACTTGAATATCATGTCATTGTCATTAAACCCAGTCGCCCACTTGAAAGAGGAAGATTATAAGTAAATACCCACATAGAGAACAGTACGATAATTAATATTATTATTATTACTATTATTATTATTATTAGTCCAAGGAAGTGAGTTCCTTATAATATATGCTGTCACCAAGGTGCCAATATTAAGACTGTTTTAAAACCAGGATATTATTATTATTATTATTATTATTATTATTATTATTATTATTATTATTATTATTATTATTATTATTATTATTATTAAGAGGAAGAAACCTATTCATATGAAATCCCAGAAGCTTCCAAAGAATATTAAGGTGTTCATCAGGAAGAAGTAACAGGAAGTAAAGGGAATTACAGAAAGGAGAAATCCCACTCACTTATTAAAAAAAATAACTCAATAAATTAACAAATACATAAAAATGTATTGAAATGCAAGAAGAACAGTATTAGGGTAGCAGTGATAATCATTACAAGAGAAAAGCAGAGGTTTTTAGCCAAATATTTTCGCAGGATTTTCACTTCTCCCCCTTGCAGATTCTTTTACTTAATTCTCCCTTTAATACATTGTTTTGATTTCTTTCATGCGTTTGGAGGAAAGAGGCGATAACTGTCATTTTCTGAATGATGTTGATCATATGTGGTTTTTCTGTATGCATGTTTATATTATATTTATATATATATATATATATATATATATATATATATATATATATATATATATATATATATATATATATATATATATATATAAAGGCAATGTCTTTATTTATATATTCACCACAGTCCACATTTTCGTGATTCAGTTATATATATATATATATATATATATATATATATATATATATATATATATATATATATATATATATATATATATATATATATATATATATATATATATATATATATATACATACATTATATTATATACATATATATGTGTTTGTAAATTTCTGTTCTATGTAAAACTGGTCAAAATCTCTCTCTCTCTCTCTCTCTCTCTCTCTCTCTCTCTCTCTCTCTCTCTCTCTCTCTCTCTCTCTCACACACACACACACACACACACACATCAGCTAAATCGGGGCAAGGCCGAGTCACTTGCAGTGAAAACGAACTCAAGAAAAATCAAGAGACCAAATGAGCATCTCTCAAAAAGAAAAAAGTTGCAAGACGCGTCTCTGTTCAATTGCAAGGCAGCTTAACAGCAACAAGTGTTTTAAATCTCCGTGTACTGTAATCCTGTAACGTTACAGACAAAAGGCTGCACCGTAATGGCATTGCGTAATTGCCTTTCCACAATGAGAGGGATTTGAAATTACCGAGAATTACGCTCTGTAGCCTCCCCGTCTCACGGTTTTTCACAGCGCATGCGCGGCGGTAATTTCGTTGCTAATGTGTAGATGTAAACACTATTTTTATTCTTGATTAGGAGCAGTCGACTCTTACGCGTTGTGCAGAGTGGCTGAAAGGAGATATACGTTGTATTTCCCTTTACCTACTCTTATTCCTTCCTATTGAACGCCTTAATATTCTTTGGGAGCTCAAGAATTTCTGAATAACAATAATCATAACAATAATGAACACCATGTTCTTTGGAAGTTTGAATTTCAAGTCAATGCCCCTTTGGTGGGCTTGATCCATGTGAATAGGGTTCATCTTCTGAATAATAATAATAATAATAATAATAATAATAATAATAATAATAATAACACCATATTCTTTGGAAGCTTGAATTTCAAGTCAACTGACCCTCTGTTGGGCTTGTTCCTTATGAATAGAGTTCATTTGAATAATAATAATAATAATAATAATAATAATGATATTCAACTTGCCTCACAAACATTAGAAAATTCATAACTCTCACAAACAACTTTCTTCGCATTTGATCAAAATTACCTGACCACACCACAGTGGCCATACTGAGAGAGGGAAAAAATTAAAAGATGGTCAGAATCAGAGATGATAACTCACTCCCCTGTGGGAACTGTGGCATTGAAGGGGTCCTATGGTCGGTTTTTGGGGAGAGGGGTGGGAGGGTAAGGGTTCCCCTGGGTTTCCTAAACTGGAGGTGGGGGCGGGGGGAGAGATGTTGCACCATCCGTCTCTTGGTAGTAACCTCACCGCTATCACTTTCAGTTTACTACTCTCGCTTTTATTCTCTTCTTCTTCTTCTTCTTCTTCTTCTTCTTCTTCTTCTTCTTTTTTCTCTACTTCTTCTCCTTCTTTTTTTCCTCTCTTCTTTTTCTTCTTCTTCTTCTTCTTCTTCTTCTTTTTTCTGTGCTGCTGCTTCTTCTTTTTTCTCTGCTTCTTCTTCTTTTTTCTCTAATTCTTCTTCTTCTCCTTCTTTTCTTCTTCTTCTATTTTCTCTACTTCTTCTTCTTCTCCTTTTCTTCTTCCTTTTTATGTTCTTCTTCTTCTTCTTCTTGGTCAAACTGCATCCCCAAACGGAGAAAGAAAATCAAACACAAGACTGTAAACATCAGAAAAGAAATGACACAACTCGGCACGGAAAATAATTCGCACCTCTCTCATATTTACATATAAATTTATCATCGTTATCGTCATTACCTGTTTTAGGTCATTGTATGTATTCTTCAATTTTAATCTCTCTGTTCCGTTATCATTCTTCGTTGGTACTAAAACAAAGCATTTGTTCAAATCCAAGCCAAGTTAGATGGACACAGGCAGGAGACAACAAATTTACATAATGATTCACGTTCTGCTTCTGTTTGATTCGTTCATGATTTTTTTTGGGGCGGGGGTGTTTGGGAGAAGGGGTGTGTTGGGAACGGCTTCCTTGCCCTTCTGGTAACACATCCATTCAATTTCAAACTTGTCCTTTTGGGTGTTTTTATCGTTATTCTAAATATCCTTCTCACTTTTGTGTCATTTCTCTCTCTCTCTCTCTCTCTCTCTCTCTCTCTCTCTCTCTCTCTCTCTCTCTCTCTCTCTGTCACACACTATAGTGCCTTGGTCTTCCAGTTTAATGTAGTATTATTCCATTTATCTTTATGCTTCTGTGTTTATCTTCAGTTTTATTCTACCCAGCTTTTTGCATTTTATTCACGTCTCTTTTCTATTTCCATTTTCCCTTTTTTCCTAATTTTTCATTCTGTTTAAAAGTTATTTTAGGTTTTTCCTCGTTTTTTCATCCGTTAGTACTTTTCTGGTTTCTTTTGCATTGTTTTCGTCTTTTTTTATTCTCTTTCAGTTAAGTTTTTATTATTTTTCCATTGTTTTGTTTTGTAGAACAAAGAACATTCCCTGTTTATTATCTATTGTTTATTTTGTGTGAGGTAAGTCAGTAACTCCTCCTCTTCTTACTAAATAGTTTGCAGTAGTTTATGTCTTATGATATTAGTCATTAACTTAATCTTAACCCTTTGCCTTCCCTGACTGCCATTCGACATATCTAAATTTCAAGTGTTTACCTGGTACATTATCATTAGTTAACCTCAAAGTCATTTTCAAACACAGTTTGTAAACACTGGGGCGGAGGCGCGTAGGCCTGGGTTGGTAAAGTCCGCATGACGTGACCGTGTGTGACGTCACATCCGCAGGTGCAGAGCTCACTCCGGCAGCGAGAGCAACAACACAGGTCACGTGGTTGGACTTTACCGGCCTAGTCGCGCGCACTTGCCCCTGCTGGTTGCTGTGGAGTCCAACCACTCATGTGTTGCTCTCTCGTTGCAGGATGCGGGCTGTGTTTGCTGTGCTGTTGGCGCTGGCCGCCACCGAACTGGCGCCTGCGAAAGCGCAGCTACTGAGCAACTGGTTCTCTGGCAGTTACCTGCCACCCGACAATGAACCCGCCCCTGACGTTCAGTGCGAAAATGCCATCCAGACGACCACCGTTATCGATTACCGAACTTCACAGGTCGTTCAGCCGATTACTGTCGACCGTACACAGACTGCCATCGCTGAGGCTGTTGTGACTGAAGTGCAGGCTGTTACGACAACAATGGTACAGACAGAGACCCGGCAAGTGCAGGTTCCTGTGACTAGAACTTACGAACAAGTTGCACAAGCTGTCCAGACAAGAATTGCCGAGGTCCCATACCAGCCTCCACCAGTAGAGGAGGAAGTCACGGAAACGAAAGTGATTGCCTCCACTCAGGTCAATGAAAACGTAGAAACCAGCTACACAGAAGTGGTGCAGCCAGTTGAAGTGACCAGCACGCTCGTAGAGACTGCAATTTCAACTGCCATTGCTACTGAAACCCAACAAGAAGTTGTTGTTTCAACTAGAGCTTTTACGCCTGAGCCCGTTGTCAGCAATGTCGTTGAAACACGTCAGGACGTCAGTACTGAAGTGGTTCAACTTCCTGCTGTCACATCTGTAGTAGAAAGCGTCGTGGTTCAGACTGAAGATTCTGTCAGTTACATTACTCCTGCTCCAGTATTCAACACTCAGGTTATCACTGAGACGCAAGTAGATACTCAGATTCAGCCCGTTGTGGAAACCAAGCAGGTTGTCGTCACACAGGAAAATACACGTACCGAAGTGGTGCAGGTTACAGACAACCGTATCGACTACGTAACATCCACTGTTTTGAAAGAGGAAGTCGTAACTCAGACATCTACCCTGGTGGTTGACAGTGTAGCATATGAGACCTCTTATGTTGAGGAAGTTGTCGTCTCTACGCAAGTTGTCGACGATGTCGACCAGCGTATTGTTACCAGCACAGCTTACACTCAAGTTGTTGATTACCAGACGGTTACTGGAGCTGTTGATGTCAGAGAGGAGGTTGTTGTCGTTACTAACAATGTACCACAATATGTGACCCAAACTGTCGATAATGCTAGTCAGATAACAGTCAGTCAAGTTGTCACAGCTGCTTGCGGGCAGACCCAAGCTGGGTACAATTACAACACCCCATCAAATCCTCTTACAATCGGTTAGCCGAGCTTAGGGAAAATGGACATAAAACCCCAGTCTTTGTTTTTTTTTTTATCAGAGGTAATCATTTGTGCTTGTCAGTGATCACAGATAGTTTTCTTCCTTACAGCACATTTGATTATTTTTTTGTTTTTTATGATAGTTCTAAGCTGTGCCATTATCGCTACTGGCTAGCGCATCCATTATTTATGCACAACCTAGTGGCCTTTTCCACACCTGAGAAAGTCTTAAGTTATTAGCCAATGGGTCAGTTGATTGTGCAGTACCGAGTTGTTTTGATGCAGCAAGTTGTAACTCATTTTTGTAATATAAACAAATATTAAACTTTCTCTAAAATTAAACCTTTATTTCACCCTGGTATGAATTTCTAGTTGCTGTTACTGCAGTTTCCTTGGTAAGTTGTTATTGTTAGTGGTTCATACATTTTCTGATACTGTTGCTTTTTAAAAATGCTCGAGTGTTTGGTTTTGATAACTCATCAAAGTTTGTTTTTTTTTTCCTTACACCCAGGATGGGGCAGCGCTCTGTATTACTGACACTGTTGCTGGTGGTCAGTGGATGTCTGGGAGCAAAACTCACTGGACTTGAGCCGTCGTTCAGCAATGCAGATGTGCGTTTCAACGAAATCCTGGGTGGGGGTTACCTTCCTCCAGGCCCTCAACCTGCTCCAGATACTACTTGTGCAACTACTATAGTCACAGAAACAAGCCTGCAAATCCAGACTCAAGCTGTTCCCACAACTGTCTACAATGACGTTGTAGTCACAAGCACTGCAGTCTCTACCAGTGTCGTAGTACAAGCTCAGACGCTCACAAACACAGAGACTGTTGTTAACACTGTTTACACCACCAATTACATTACAAATACAATCACACAGACCCAGACTGAAACACAGACCAGTACAATAACTCTGCCTGCTGAAACAGTATACAATACAGCCACTGAAACCAGGGTATCGACCGTTGTCGTAGAGACTACCCGCGTTGTTGTCGAAACCAACGTCGTTCCATCGACAGTAATCCAGACTGCGTATTCTACTCTGGTTGTCCCGACCACAATCATCAACTATGAAACTGCATATGTAACCAGCACTGTTGTACAGACTCTTCCAGCACAGACTCTTTACGAGACAGAGTACATAACCAGCACAAACGTCATTACCCAGACACTGCCAGCTGAAACCGTCTTTGACACCAGTGTCATCTATTCGACTTACGTCAATAATATCGTGTCCACGTTGCCTGCCGTCACTTCCCAGGTGGTATCCACCCAAATTGTCCCTGTTGTCACCACCATTGCCACCACACAAGTTGTCACGGACACTCAGTACGAAACTGTAGACCGCACAGAATATGCCACTCAGACCCAGACACAGGTTGAGACGCAGGTTGTTCCAACGACAGTCGTCAACTACCAGACCCAGATTGTTACAGAGACGGCGCAGAACATCGCAACGTCTGTTGTGGCTGTGCCAACGACAGTCGTCCAGACTGTGGTGTCAACTCGCGTGTCTGTGGTCGAACAGACTGTCGCTGTGACGGAAACCCAGAGAGTGCCCCAGGTGGTCACAGTACCCGGTGGCACATCTGTCGTTTACAAAACCGAGACAGTCAACAACCCCGTTGTGTCTACAGTTTACTACACCAACAACATCGTCAACACAGTCACAGTTACCCAGACAGTTCCAGGGCACTGTGGCACCCAGATGGCAGGTTATAACTACGACAGACCAGCTGTCCCATTCAACTTCTAGAAGGTTCTATCGAGTGAATCCACTTACCACTGAGAGAGGTCACACAGGAAACGAACCTCCTGAAGCACTTCACTTAGGGCCCAAAGATTTGGGCCTGAGAATCATATCATCTCCGCGAGGGCTGGTCCTCTGTTTGTAACCCTTGAATCTAGCTGTTTTGTGCCATTAACGTTTTTATTTATGATTTATTTTATTCCTCTGTAAGATACCCAAACGATACAATGTACTCTTGTTACTTGTTGTACACACGTGCATTACGCGAGCATTACATGAGCGGAGATTGTCTTTTTAATAAATATTATTTGTATTTGTGCTCTTTTTTTCTTTGATCTTCCATGTTTCGTCCTGTTTTGTGTTGACTTTGGTTTAATAAAGATTCAAAGCTGTATTTTTTCGTATTGTACGTTCCAAACTGTCTGCGAAGTTTGTTTTCAGCTTCTTTAGAATTCTTGATATAGAATTTTGATTCTCTCTCTCTCTCTCTCTCTCTCTCTCTCTCTCTCTCTCTCTCTCTCTCTCTCTCTCTATAAAACTCTTTGCCACTGGTGCCAGTGTCTAAAACTGCTGTTGGCAAAACTTTGTTCAAAGTTCTTTATGAAATTCCGGCTCATTTTCAGTTCAAATTCTTGTTGATCTCAAACTCGCCATTTTTGGTTCATAAATATGAAATAAGACTTCCATAATGTACAGGAAATATGGTCGAACTCGTGATAGGAAGGAATATTAAACAAGAAGTTAGTTAGTGAGGTTGTGGGGGGAGATAGTTAAACTGAACTGCTGTAGATAACATTGACCAGACCCATTGCTTTCGTTATCTGTCAAGAAATGTTAAAAAATGGGGCAAAATCTAAATGATTTTGCCATCTTCAGCAGACATGTCTGCCCTAAAATGGAAGACTGTAGTATCTGCAAAAATACAAAACTGAGAAAAATGGAAGATACTGCAGTTTTCCCTTGCCTCGCTATTGATTTTGCAGATACTGCAAATGGGATCCCCTAAATACTCGTGGAAAGCATTGAGGAATCATTCTGAAACTGCAGTAACTCGTGCATTAGTGTTTCACGAGCCC
Organism: Macrobrachium rosenbergii; assembly: GCF_040412425.1. Classification (NCBI taxonomy): domain Eukaryota; kingdom Metazoa; phylum Arthropoda; class Malacostraca; order Decapoda; family Palaemonidae; genus Macrobrachium; species Macrobrachium rosenbergii. The sequence goes on along the minus strand of NC_089780.1, from coordinate 7,091,385 downwards.
AACAGATGGCATATCTCAATTTCGAAAATTTTGCAGACACTGCATTTTTTCATTTTAGGGCAGATGTGTGGTTATGAGATAGTGGCGGCAGTATGGAAGGATATTTAATCATTCGAAAACTAATTAAATTTTTCCGGTTTCATTGATTTCTATAGCAATCCTTTGCATTCCTGCATACAGGCAAGAAATTTACGCCACCAAAGAACTCGGTCTCATAGGTTATTTTAACAGTATTAGACTGCAAAGCTCTGAAACTGTCTGTTTGACAAGATAACACAATCAAGAAATGAATGATTTTGGTGCATTACCTTCTACTGAACGGCTAGAATCGTTTCAGTTGGATTGATGAGTCCAGAAGTCCACGCCAGGACTCTCTTACCCTTTTAATACCTTGGGACACTTTACTTACCGCCCTAAGAGAAGTGGACATCTTTGCAAGAGTGTGAGAAAACGAGTTTTCTGAATGTGGAGAACCAACCTTTTGGTGAAACAAGTATCAAGTTCTTGAAGGGTGGAAAAACATAACCTTTTCACGGAGAAATTCAAAATGGATTCGATTGCTTCAAACCTGAAGAGAAATACTGTCTTTGTTTAACTGTAAATAGAAAAGTTGTCTAGAAAGAATATATAGAGGGAGGAAGTAGGCCTACAAATATGTACACATGACATTAGCTAAGGTTTCAGAATTACTAATTATTATTATTATTATTATTATTATTATTATTATTATTATTATTATTATTATTATTATTATTATTATTATTATTATTCAGGAAATGAATCTCTCGTATAGATCAAGCCTACAGGGTCCATTGACTTGAAATTCTAGCTTCCAGAGAATATCATGGTGTTCATTTGAAAGATATGACCAGAAGTAACTGGAAATACAGAAAGAAGAGACCAGATTTGGGAAAAGAAAAGATAGATTAGCAAATGAATTAAGTAGATAAAAAATCTAAATAAGTCATTAAAACAATAGGAATATCGTTTTAGTGTATGAATGCATTGCATCTTTGCTTTAACTTTTGAGGTCCTGATAGCACAGCCTTCTTGAATGTGCTGGAAAGTTTAAATTAAACCTTTTTTTTCTTTTCCAGGGTCATCCATGGATCAGCTGACACTTCATAGTGATGACAACTGAATCAGGCTAGCATGCAGGACCATAGATATTCATCAACAACATATCTTTGGATTCTATCACTGCTTATTTCAGCTGAATAGCAAGTAAGGATCTGCCTATTACTTTATGTTTAGGTCATAAATGAAACAAAGAATCACTTCGTTACAAATTTTAATATGTCGAGATAGAATTTCTCAGGTAAATTTCAGTTTTCCTTAACAGCAAAATCTTTGTTTTGAGTCTGCAGCACTAAATGAGCATTAAGACTTCTTGTGATATCTAATAGGACATTATACATTGGCCATTGTGGTCAATTCTGTCGTTTAATTAAGTATACGTGAATCTAGAATGTAAAAAAAATTAATGGTGGTTCTACTTTGCGTTTGAGGCAAAGAATGACTTGGTATATCGATATAAGTAGATACTTGCCACTATCTCATCAGACTGTATCCAAAAAAAGTGAACAACAAATTTGAGTAATTTTACTTAAATAATTCGCATTTATGTTATGTAATATACCGTAATTAAGCGAGATATCATTATAGTTCATTCCTTCATACTCAAAATTCAATCTGCAATTGGCAAACTAAAGTAAAACTAAAGTGATTTAAGTCTATCATTTAATCCGGATACTGATTCCATATTTCAATACACATTTTGGTCGTTACGAAATACCGTTTTCTGTTAAGGAACAAATATGGTCTCAAAAGAAAACGGATCAATGCAGTTTTAAAATTAAGGGTAAACTTATATATTTATATAAACAACTTCCGTCCCTTAGAAAGCTTAAACTTTCTCATATGCAACGCGTACAAGGTAGTATCGTGGTTTATGCACATTATTCTCAGCAGAATACGGGTGTTTAAGGGATAATCCTAGGTTATTGTTGAACCAAATATCCTTTATGGAAGTGAGGTATGAATACTGAGAGCTGATGAGCCTGTGAGCAGGAAACTTCTAAAATATTAGCTGTTTCATAGGCCCATACAGAGGCTCATTTGTAGCACGTTAGACTCTTTTACGCATAATTGTGCCATTCACCACTGTTTTGCATGCAATTTATGCTTCCTGAATATTAAAACACTTGTTTTCTAACACTTTTTAACACTGTTTGTCCAGCACTCCTAAGTCTTCCTCTCATCCTTCCTCCTGACACTTGATTTATCCACTTTTTTACCACTTCTTCACATCTCACCATTTCTTTCCCTCACTGGTTTCCATAGACACTTCAAATTACTCCCAGATCTTTTGCATATAAGCCTACCTTTCTACCTTCTTTGTATAATATATTCTGTTATTCACAACGCTGTTTTTACTATAATTGTACGAGATTCTTGCCAAAATTGTCTAGTTTTTTTTCTGTTTTGTTCAGTTTGGCTGTTCCCTTGGCTTGTGTGGCCACAGAGAGAGAGAGAGAGATAGAGAAGGCACTAAACAATATTTTTACGAAGGAGAGGAAGTGTGAATAAGATTTGTTGTGTGTGTGTGTGCGTGTGTGTAACGACAGACAGAAAAAAAATAAAGATGGAGACATGCGAAATAAATATAAAAATACGTAAATAAAGCTATGTAGATATATATATATATATATATATATATATATATATATATATAAATTATGTTCTGGTTTATTTCAAAATCATAACAATTATGTTAAGGCCATTCAAACTAGTGTACAGTAGGTCAGTCAAGCTTTTACCTACGACCCTTAACGGAACAATCTTGTTTATTGCAACAAAACAAGTTTTCCCTTTAAAGTAACGCTTAAATTGCATCACTTTTGGCTCGCATTATGTTAATTTTCTTACATTACTTTATAATCAACCTCCAAGTTCATTTATCATCATGTTAAACCTATGTCAAGTTTTTTATTTATATTTTTATTTCATTTTACAGTCTTGCATCGTCTGCAAGGTTCCAACACTCGCCGAAACTGACAGTTCTTTGGAAATAAGTTGAAGTTTTATCAATATCATGATAATTTAACTACTTAAAAAGTTAATTACAAATTAATTTTAATCTATTTAAGTTACTTTAACGTCTATTAACGAAATTTGAACGAAATACGATAAGTAACTTCCACCAGCTCTCGAGCGATCGTTGGAGATTTAAGACATATTACGACACGTAACACGTTTAAAAAATTACTTAGAAATTATTTAAATTTTTATAAAGTTAATTAAGTGTTAATTAACTCATAAATAACGAAAAATTATGAGTAATTTCCCCTTTTAAGAGACTTTAGATGCGCCGCGAAAGGCTCCAACGTTGTCAGTGTAGACGTGGAAGTTGTGTCGACAAGACCTACGTCATTTCGTCCGGGGAGATTTTTCACTTCGACGCCTGATCGAGCGAACCGGAAGGTGAGATTATGGAATTAATAACCTCGTTATTAATTACAGATATGATTGAAAAGGTCTGTTAATTAATTAACGCCCGTCGGAGCTTATATAAAGACGACGTTTACAACCCCCTGACGGCTGATAAGACCTATTTTCTTATATATTTTATTAATTATTAATATTTTTTATGTATTATTATATATAAAATTGTTTTTCAGTCATTTATATTTTATTTAGTCAAAAAACTTTATTATTTTGGGCCCAAGAATGAAATTAGGTCCTCGACCTTGATTGTTTATAAAGACACGTCAGCCGTCGAAAGCATTGTATATCAGCCCGTAGGATTGTAAGGTATAGGATTGTTTGGCTTTATTTAAGCTTTATTTGGCTGCTTTATCTCGAGCCATTTAAAAAATACATTAATTTTTTAATAATGGGCTAAAGTGATCCATTAGGACCAGCCTATAGCTTAGGGTAGGCCTGTATAGAAGATATAGACATTTGGCTTTATTTAAGCTTTATTTGGCAGCTTTATCTCAAGCCATTTAAAAATTACATTAAATTTATTAATTATGGGCTAAAGTCATCCATTAGGACCAGCCTATAGCTTAGGGTAGGCCTGTATAAAAGATATAGACTTATTTGGCTTTATTTGGGCTTTATTCGGCTGCTTTATCTAGGTCTAATAGGATATAGGCGGTATTGGCTTTATTTGGATGCTTTATGTATGCCTATAGGATATAGGCATATTTGACTTTAAGCTTTATTTGGCTGCTTTATCTGGGTCTATAATATATATAGGCATATTTGGCTTTAAGATTTATTCAGCTGCTTTATCTAGGTCAATAGGATATAGGTGTATTTGGCTTTATACTTTATCAAGGCCTATAGGATAGCCTATGGACGCACTTGGCTTTATTTAAATTTTATTTGGCTGCAACACTCTTAAATTGGGGTTGGGGCCCCAATTCCCTGGGTAGTTAGTCGTTAGGTTAGGTTAAACTAGGCTAGGACGTAGGGCCTGGTAGGACGTATCGTTGGGTTAGGTTTGGTTAAGCTAGGACGTACCCCTGTAAACCTCAATCATGCTGCGATACCTCTTAATTAAGGTTAAAGAGGTTCGTTCCCCCACACCGGCAAACCCCGTGCCGTTAGGTTCCTTTAGGCTAGGCAAGGTTAGGCTGGGACACATCCCCATATGCACTTGACTTGCGGTGCCCTGTGTCATTAGGCTAGGCAAGGTCGATCCATTGAGGCCTAAATCATGCTGATATTCTTTTTATTTAAAGTTACGGAGGTTCGCACCCTTTGCCGGGCAGGGCTGGTGTCATTAGGCTAGGACAGGCTAAGCAAGGTTGGTTAGGTTAGACTTGGCAAGGTTGGTTTAGGATGCATCCCCAGATCTAGTCTGACTTGTGGCACTCAAGGTCTAGTGAAGTTGGAGGGGTTTTGTACCCCCACCCCTAGGCAAGGTAGGACCTGGCATCACTCTAGGCTAGGTTGCGATGAGTCCTTCGCCAGTTTCCTTAATCTGTCTATAAACCTGAGTTTCTTTGCAGTTGTCCACCATAATAAGATGAAAGATTGTTTATGGTGAATTAGGGTGCAATTCTGCAGGATAGCTCAACACAAATATCACTTATTAATAAAATTTGACAGAACAATATAGTAAAGGGGATACATAACGCAGTACAGATGAGATAATTTGAGAAATTTACCAAGATAATTTAAAATTCACTGTTTTATGTTTCTGTGTTTGCCCAGCTTAAGAAATTCACTGTTTGTTTCTGTGTTTGGCCCCAAGGGGCCGGGACTAATCACGACATCCTGCGGAGCTTTTCAGAATAACAGTTTTGGAGTATGTTTTCAAAGAAAAATACACTTTATTTCTTTGTGATTACCATAAGTAATCAACCAGAAAACATCATCATAATTTATTTTGTAAGTTGAATAACATCATAGATAAGATTCAAGTGTCATTATCATCATTATGACATCCACGCAATGAAGGTCTGATAGATAAGACTATAGTATTTGCTTCAGTACATGGGACTGTTGGCCTGCTTCAGATTAAAAGCATTGGCACAGAAAAACAAAAGTTTTAAGAAAATGCACGGACGTTCAAAGTTCAGATTGGTATGGGGAATTCGGGAAGCCTTAAAATAACATTAAATATTTGGAAAAGTGAGTTGAATTAAAAGAACTATTGCAGCATTGAGTTTGTGAATGATCTTTGATAGATGATAGTCTTTTACTGTACAGTAAGCCAAAGCTTATTGGCACAGGTGCAGCTGAAAGTAATTATTTTGAGGAACATATGTTGAATCAGGTAGATGTTAATACAACTTTGGATACAATTTTATGCCATAAAAACAGGTTATTACATTTTCCATTAATGTCTGTTCTTTGCAATGATTATTTTCTTACAAATTGCTCATTAAACTTATGAAATTTTCACATCCAGATATTTAGCATAGATATAATGGGGTACTTCACTGTAAGATTCTGCAATTACAGCAGGCCTTCATTCATTGCATTAACTATAGATCATCTCTCAAATGTTTTGTAGATTTTACCGTTCGAGGTTTTGATAGTCTATTGTACTTGAGTACATATTAAGTCTGTATACTGTACACAAATACTGTATATATTGACTATTGCACAAGGGATTGTCTGCAGCATCACCCATGTACTCAGAGATGGCATATTGTAGGCCCTATGTACAGCACTGTAATTTCTGTTTAGCGTCAAATTTTTGACAAACCTTTGCAGATTTGTTGGTTATTAGTCTTTTATTCTTTGTCAGGTTACATTATCAACCATAGACACTTGATGTCATCGGCTGCTATGTGAGTAGTGCGTTCTTTTAATGTAGATAATACAGATTTCGTTTGCACTTTGTATATGCTTTACTAATTTCATGTAGGTGGGGGTCAGTTGTCACTGAATGATTTAGGTTGAAAAAATTGTTTTAATAGAATTCTGTAAATAAGGGTTATGGTTTTGAGTAGGTGGAAGTAATAGAGAATTTGAAAAGCAGATCAGGTATAAAAGTACAGTGAACCCCCATATTTGCAGGGGATTCCAACCCCCAAAAAGCAGATCAGAGTATAAAATTAAAACTGGTTGAGTTTAAACATACTGATATACGATGGTTTTATCACAAAAAGTGCATTTATTCAGACTAAAATCATTATGTTTTCAGCTAGATATGTTCCAGGCAAGTTTCCCAAGGCTTAAGGGATAATTAATATAACTTTGGAACCTCTTGAGATGAAGTCTAAAAGATAAAACTATCAAAAATGTTATAATTGCATAAGTTTTGAGGTAACACTGATCATTTTATTGAGTCTGTGTATTTTAGAAAGTTAAACCTGTCAGGAATATAGACATACAATTTTCTGTGAAGGCTTTTGCTTATTCTGTTGTAGAGTGAAACATTTTGTACAGTATTTGGTACAGTTTCTTAATCTGATCCAATTTTTATTTCATTAGTTTTAAAGACGTGAACAGTGAGATTGCCATCAGGTTTTAACATTTTTTATTATGTTAAAATTAGTTTTATTTCTTCTATAGGTGCATTTTCTTAATTTAGCTTGTATTTCATTAGCTTTTAAGACTTGACAGTATTTCATTAGTTTCTAAAATTTTGCCAGTAAGACTTGCCAACATGTTTAACATTTTTTATTTAATGTTAAAATTAGTTCTATTTTTTTAAAAGTGCAGTTCTGTAATTGAACTTGTTTTTCATTTGTTTTTCTTAATACGGTCAGTAAGACTTACCATCATGTTTTAACATTTTATAGTAGGCACTACTATGATGACTCAAGTCAGGGGTGTCAAACTCAAATCTTTTCGAGGCCAATTATGCACTTGGTTATGGTCTCGAGGGCCATCAAAGATTTGGTAATTACTTATTGGCAAGACTGAAGATTATAAAACTTATTTTGCTGGTCATCCTGGTTTACCAAGAATACATTATTTGGGTTCATCTGTTAGAATTGAGGAAAATTTAACAAAAGTTACTAAACTGATAAAACGAGACATAATAAGTTTTACCTTTCATTCATATGACAATAATTTATTAATTTATTTCATATGAAATAAATTAATAAATTATTGTCATATGAATGAAAAGTAAAACTTATGTCACATTTTAACAGTTTAGTAACTTTAGTTAAATTTTCCTCAGTTCTAACAGTTATAATAGCTAGTTGAAAAATCTCTTGGCACCTCGCGGGCCACTTAAGACCATCCCGCGGGCCACATTTGGCCCACGGGCCATGAGTTTGACACCCCTGACTTAAGTCGCGTTTTCGTCAGCAACGTAACATTTCCCATCTTGTTTCAGGATGTACGGATACCAGCAGCAGGCTGCTGCGGCCGCTGCGCAAGGCCAGCAGTATCAGCAGATGCCCCAAGATCAGTATCAACAGCAGGGTTACCAACCACAGCAGGGCTTTCAGCCACAGCAGCAGCAAGGTTTTCAGCCACAGCAGCAGCAGGGTTTCCAGCCACAGCAGCAACAGCAGCAGCAGGGTTTCCAGCCCCAACAAGGCCAGTATGGACAACAGCAGTATCCGCAGGATCAGTATCAACAGCAACAAGCACCACAACAGCAGCCACAGCAGCAGCAAAGTCAGCAGTCCCAGCAGAGCTATCAGGAGTTCATAGAACAGCAGGAGTCGAGAGAGGTACTTTTGTATTTTATGAACGAGAGAGGTGCTTGCTATTTAATAAAGGTACTAACGGTTTTATGGACAAGAGAGGCACTTTCATATTTGTAAATAAGAGGCACTTTCATATTTTGTAAATAAGAGGCACTTTCATATTTTGTAAATAAGAGGCACTTTCATATTTTGTAAATAAGAGGCACTTTCATATTTTGTAAATAACAGGCACTTTCATATTTTGTAAATAAGAGGCACTTTCTTATTTTGTAAATAAGAGGCACCTTCATATTTTGTAAATAATAGGCACTTTCATATTTTGTAAATAACAGGCACTTTCATATTTTGTAAAGAGGCACTTTCTTATTTTGTAAAGAGGCACTTTCATATTTTATAAATGAGTCACTTTCATATTTTATAAATAGGAGGCACTTTCATATTTTGTAAATAAGAGGCACTTTCTTATTTTATAAATAAGAGGCACTTTCATATTTTATAAACAAGAGGGGTACTTTATATTTTATAATCAAGAGGGGTACTTTATATTTTATATATAATATATAACAGAGGCCCTTTCTATTTTATATACAAGAGAGGTACTTTATATGTTATAAACATGAGAGGTACTTTATTTTTTGTAGAATCTTCACAGTATCACCTGCTCATATTTAATTTGAAGTTCCTACTGACACATTGATAATGAAAGAAATTTTAGAATTTTTATCTTTATTGAAGCACAAATTCATTCCATCCAGGGTGTCAGATTTTCCTGGAACGTGTGGCCCTCCAGTCGAATCGAGGCAACGCGCATGGTTGTACCAGTTGCTTCCATGTACACTCCTCTGAAGAAAAGGGACGATTTACCACCGATTTGCTATGAACCATTGAGGTGCCAGCAGGCTCAGTGTGGTGCCATCTTAAATCCGTTGTGTCAGGTAAGGGCCTATTGGTGTTTTGCCCAGTAGGGGGTTAGTGCCGTCAGTGCATCTCACGTGGTGCACTGTAGGTAGTACTTAAGGGTCTTTGCAGCATCCCTTCATCCCCTAGCTGCATCCTCTTTCATTCTACCTCTTTTCATACGTAATTTCTTCCACCTGATTTGCCACCCTCTCCTAACAATTGTTTGACAGTGCAACTGCAAGGTTTTCCTCCTGTCAGACTTCCTTACTGTCAATTTCCCTTTCAGCACTGAATGACCTCATAGGTCCTAGCACTTGGCCTAAATTCTGCATTCCGTTCTATTCTCTATTGCTGTTTTGCCCTGTCATAGTGCTGTATTTTTCCAGTGAATCTTTAATAGTCAAAGTAGTTACTCTTTACACTGTAGTTCTGAACTTTGATACTGAACGCTGCCCTGAAATAACTTGTTTCTTGTTCCCCATGTACAGGTTGACTATCGATCCAAATTGTGGGTGTGTTGTTTCTGCCTACATCGAAATACCTTCCCTAGTTCCTACGCTTCAATAAGTGAGCAGAGCCAGCCTGCGGAACTGTTCCCACAGTATTCAACAATTGAGTATACTATCATGGTAAGAATTTATTTTATTGTAGAGACTAAGGTTTAAGATTGTGTCTAATATGAAGGTTTTATTAATTACCATGCACTGTACATCTGTGTATAGGTCAGCCCAGGGTTTTCAACTGCCGGGGAACAAGTTCTACTACTAGTATTAAATCTGCTGTATAGGGCTAAAGAGCTGTCATGCGACCAGCAGTAGTTCCTCTTAGCCTGTCTGAATGCCTTTAAGAATACAGGCAGTTCTCACTCAAGGTAAAAATCTTAGTATGGAGATTTGACTTACGTTAAGAACTCGAACAGATTTTTTTTATATAAGAATGAAAATTCCTGGTGCAAAGTTGTACGTTAAGTACGACATAGACATTGTTACTACAGTAAGTACTGGTATAGTATATTCTACAAGGAATTCTTGGGTGCATTAAAAGGAAACTTCATAAGATATTAGTTGTGGCGATGGTTAATGGTAGTGGTAGAAACTTGACCTGTACCAGATTGTCATATACATTGAAATGTTGCACAAATATGATGGAGTACTGCAAGTAGTTTGTTTTATATATCAGTCATGTAGTGCATGAGAGTTTTCATCTAATTGTTTTAATATTCAAGGGTCACCCATGTTTTCTTATATTCTGGGCAGTACTATAAAATATGTTACACTACTGTAAAATAATGTTTCTCTGTCTTATTCTTCAGAGACAACAGATGATGCCTCCCATCTTCTTGTTCGTCGTAGACACCTGCATAGACGAGGAGGAACTGGGGCACTCAAAGAATCGATCACCATGTCACTCTCTTTGATGCCAGCCAATGCTCTTGTTGGGCTCATCACCTTTGGTCGCCATATTCACGTGAGTTTGTGACTCCTGTTGTTGAAATTAATGAAAGTAGTTACCAATTTTAAGACTGATTCATTTCATTTTATACATTCTTGACATATGTTCAGAGTCCTCATTGCCACAAGCATGCCTAAGATGGTCAATTTTTAATCTAGTTATGGTAAATTACTTAGCGTTTCATTAATTGGTTTATTTTTACTGCTCAAGATCTAACATTGCTAAGTAATCTTCTTAAAAACCTTAGTATGTTTAACTATAACTGCTGAAGTATCTAGAAAACTCTTACAGACTTTAAATTTATCTTATCATTTACAGGTGCATGTATTAGCTACTGAGGTAATGAGGAGGCAGTATGTCTTCCCTGGACACAAGGACCAGACTGCAAAGTCAGTGCAGGAATATTTAGGAGTTGGATTAAAGACTGTACAAACTGTGGTAAGTTTTCTAAATATCATAATAGATGAACAAAAACAACAAAAAGAAAAAGAAAAAAATAAATAATAAAAAAAAAATAGTTGAAAAATAAATGCAACATTTCGAAACATGATAAAAATTAATGAAATTACCTAGAGCCATAAAGTTCCGTTATCTTCTATATATATAAAAATGGATGTATGTATGTGTGTATTTTCCAGCAAACAGATACTAGTGTCTAATTCTTAGATTTTGAGGTCGCTGAGATGAATAGTGACACTCCTGATGCCCTTCAAGTTCAGCCCCAGTAGGAAGGAGGGGTGAAAAGGGGTGAAATATAAAATATCAAAAATGTTGGGCAGTGTAATTGAAGCATCTATCTTAATAGAAAGAGAGAGAGAGAGAGTTTTCCTGGGCAGCACAGGGTTGGTCAGCTAGTGTGGTAGTGTAATTTGGCATTTTCCTTTAAAAGAATTGTCCCTAAAGTGTCACTTTCCCTTTGCAGATGCCCGGCCAGGGTGCACCAGGAAATCAGACCAATCAGATGAACAACCGTTTCCTGCAGCCTGTTCAGGAATGCGAAATAATGTTGCAGGATATTTTGACAGACTTGCGCAGAGATCCCTGGCCTGTTTCAACTGGAAAGAGGCCCCTTCGTGCCTCGGGGCTGCTCTTTCAATTGCAATTGGTCTTCTTGAGGTGAGTATTCAAAGTTGTGTTCACTTGTTAAGTTGATTTTATGGATACTTATGATTTATCTTCTTGTCGAAAGCAAATATGAAATGTATTCTGCAAAGTAATCCGTGAATTAATTCATTTTTCCAGCTGCCATAGAGTAATTTGAGTAATAGGTTTCAGCTGCCAGAAAATCAGAATGGTTTTGAAATTTAGACAAAGAATCTGAAACTAATAGGAAGCCTTATAATTGCTTATATATACTGTGCATGTAAAAAGGTGCTTTTATGATTGACAGGCTTGCTATCCAAATACTGGAGCACGCATCATGACTTTCCTGGGAGGCGCCTGTTCTTACGGTCCTGGTATGGTGGTTGACGACGACTTGCGTAAGCCTATTCGATCACATCACGATATTGAGAAGGTAATTTCTGGTTCTGATTTCTTTCTGAGGAGATTTGAAGGGTTATGATTAATATATATGAAGGACTAGAGATAACAGTTGAATGTTTTATGATAAAAAGCCTTCTTATAATTCTTTCAGGATAACTGCAAGTACATGAAGAAGGCCATCAAATTTTACGAGGGTCTTGGGCAGCGAGTTTCTAATAACGGCCATGTTGTAGATCTTTACGCCTGTGCTCTTGATCAAGTTGGCCTTCACGAAATGAAGTATTGTAGCAATTACACTGGGTATGTAGATTTTGGTTCTGATTTACTTAATGTGTTATGCATTTTTGTTCTATTCTTCTCTTCCCCCATTTTCTATCTTTCAGTTTATAAATTGCATGTCCCTTACATGTTATCATACTACACCGAACTGGTCATCCCTTGCGGAAGGTCTTGTCTTTCCCCTAGTGAATTACAGGTTCTGTGGTCACCAGTGACTAAGTTTAAAATATAAGCACCTGGAATTTTACAAACCAATCTTGATTACTGTCAATTGGATGTTAAATTACACTAGCTATAAATCTCACCTAACATATGCTAGCTAGTTTGATGCAAATCTGGAGAATTAGCTAAATGCGGATAGGTCTGGATTAAAACAAGAATTTCAAGTGCAGTGTTTGAAAAATTGATTATATTTTTTCAGAGGGCACATGGTATTAGGAGACTCCTTCAATTCATCGCTCTTCAGGACAACATTCCAGCGTGTGTTTACACGCGACGAAAAGGGTAACTTAGAGATGGCTTTCAATGCTACCTTGGAAGTGAAGACCTCTCGAGAATTAAAGAGTGAGTATTCAGCGGTTTTGTTTGTTTATTCCAGTTTATTCAGTAAATATATTTGAACTAGGATATTTTATTTTTTCATAATGCAGTGTATTGGGGGGTTATTTCTCCTACGGTAATAAAGTTTAGCCAGACTATTGAGCCATATTTGTATAAAATTTCATTAGGAGGTTTTTTCTTTTAATTCCTCCTGTAGGGGGTTACTGCCAATCATTTTCAGAGCACTCTGCAGACAGTTAATCATTACTAAAAGATCTTTGTAGTGTTATTAAGTCACAGTTGCATTTCTTACTACAGTGTCTTTTTCTTTCCATTCATAATTTTAGTCAGACATGTAAATTCACCTTCACTCATTTCCAGTCCTCATTTGAGTAAATCCTGTAGGTGAGTTTTATGAGAATACCAATGCAACTTCAGCCTTAATTTCCTTTAATTCACACTCAACCTTTGTATTTAATTTTCCCACCCAGTTGCTGGAGCACTCGGACCTTGTGTTTCTGCCCGCGAGAAGGGCCCGAACGTAGCGGAGATGGAAATAGGCATCGGCAACACAACCAAATGGAAGCTGTGTGGTTTAACGCCAGGCACCACGGTGGCTCTGTTCTTCGAGATTGCTAGTCAGCAAGGGGCGAAATTCAGGGGGGAAGGGGTCACGTTCAGTTCATCACCAGGTACCAGCATCCGTCGGGTCAGCTGCGTTGCCGGGTCACTACAGTTGCCAGAAAGTGAGTCCTTGAGTTTTATTTTGAAAGACCAGTGTTCGTTGTTGTGCATTTAATGTTGAAGTTTTATTTATTAATAGTGAAGTGATGGTAGTTTTTATATACAGTATTGTTTTCCTTCTGCAGAGTTGATGATATCTTTATCATAGCACGAGTCAAGCTTTCAGTACCCTGAAGTTTGTACAGTAAACCCGTGCGTGGTAGCATATTTTCTTTGGAATTATTGTGGCCTTTTCTCTTACGCAGTTAACTGTAGGCTTTACTTAAGGGTCTTTACATTGTCCCTTCAGCCTCTAGCTGCAACTTCTTTTATTCATTTTACTGTACCTTCATTCATATTCTCCTGCATAGTGAAACTGCAAGATTTTCCTAATACATCTTTCAAACCTCCTTGCTGTCAGTCTCCCTCTCAGTGCTGAATGACTGCATAGGTCCCAGCACTTGGCCTTCAGCCTAAATTCTATACAGGTACTATATTTTATTCTGTTCTCTTACACAATTATGCATAACAGGTATGAAACAGCATAGAATAACGAAATTTGCATTTGATTTTTTCAGTTGGGTCGATCCACAAACTGGCCAGCACGCAGTGTCAGCAGGATTTGATCAGGAAGCAGCAGCCGTGTTGATGGCGAGACTAGCCGTTCACAGATCTGAAACGGATCAGGATGGAACGGATGTACTGCGCTGGGTTGATAGGATGCTTATCAGATTAGTAAGCATCAGTCTTCATGAAAGTTTAAAAGATTTAGGACCAATGGATTCTGCAAGCTTACTAGCTTACTCAGTGTTAAAGTGTACAGTACATGTATATTTGAAGAGTATCATAAATTCATACATTGTTCAGTTATATGTATACAAAGTATTTGCCTGAATGCATTTTGTAGACTTGATTAATGCAAGGTTATCATTTTTGTATCGATGTCCATTATATGAATCAGTCTTGAATTATTATTTAACTTTCTACTGCATATAGTTTAAGCCAGTAACTGACATATATATGTTTTATATATTAAAGACGTACTCACACTCTCTCTCAATCTTTCAGTGTCAGAAGTTCGGCGAATTCATCCCTAACGACCCCAACAGTTACAGGTTCCACGACACATTCACATTATACCCTCAATTTATGTTCCATCTTAGACGTTCACAGTTTTTGCAAGTGTTCAATAATTCTCCGGACGAAACTTCGTTTTATAGGTAAGCACTAAAGCAGTATGTTGTACAGTAGCTCTTGAATTTCATGATTTTTTGCTGGTTTGTTCATTCTGTATTACAGGACTGTACTTAAGTACTACATTAAATTAAAATTTTATTCATTCCAACAGATGTATGCTGAACAGAGAATCTGTGACGGAATGCTTGACCATGATCCAGCCAGTTCTCTACAGCTACTCGTTCAGTGGCATCGAAGCAGTTATGCTCGATACTTCGTCTATACAACCAGATCGAATATTGCTTTTAGATACATTCTTCTTAGTTCTTATCTTTTTAGGAGAAGTGAGTTGATTGTTCTCTCATTTTTCCAGTGTTTTATGTTGAGGGGAAGTGATGTGTTAGAATTGATTGTGAATTGGATGTCATGTTAGTGATTAAATTAGCAGGTATCCATTAAGAATGACAGTATTGAAGAATTACTTTGAATAAGTGTTAGTAAGGAATTAACTGTTAATAAGTATTAGGGAAGAATTGCATTTAATAAGTATTTGGGGAGAATTATGTTTTATAAGTATGTGAAGAATTACTTTTATTAAGTACTATTTGTGAGTACGAAAGCATCTATATATGAGCACATGATTCCACATTCAATCCTTAAAGCATCTTTTAATTAGTAAATTTAAATCTCAAATCCCAGACAATGGCAGCTTGGAAGAAGGAGGGGTACCACGAAAAAGAAGAATACGCTACCTTCAAGGAGTTGTTGCAGGCGCCGATCGACGACGCTCAGGACATCTTGGCGACAAGGTTCCCCATCCCTAGATACGTAGAGACCGAACAAGGAGGCTTCTCAGGTAATAAGTTCTGCGCATACTTTTTCCATTTTTTGATTAACAAAAAATCTAGGGGTTATTCAGTTATCTCGCACAAGGAGCGAGGTAGGTGGAATATGAAATTTAGGCCAAAGGCTGGGACTTACAAGGTTATTTAGTTATCTCAAACAAGGGGCCTCTCAGGTAATAAGTCCTCACATTTTTTCCATTGTTTTTTAATTAACAAAATATCTAGAGGATATTCAGTTATCTCAATGCATAAACCTTTTTCAAATTACAGTAAAAACTAGGTCCCCTTAATTATTATAATTATTCATAAGTTGAACCCTATTCATATGGAACAAGCCCACCAAAGGGGCCATTGATTGGAAATTCAAGCTTCCCCAGAATATGGTGATTATTCAAAAGAAGTAACAGAAGGTAATGGGAAATATAGAAAAGATGACTAATTAATAAATTAAAGAGTATGTAAAATATTAATTGCTAACATTTCAAAACATAAATTCTACTGCCACATTTCATTGTCACGGTTTATTTACGATTTTTTATTTTTCAGGCTCGATTCTTGTTATCCAAAGTCAATCCATCGCAGACTCACAATAATGCAATGTATGGTGGGGTAAGTACAGTTTCTTTTGTACAGCAATGTCCATGGTTTTGTTAATGTAATACCTTTTTTTTTTTTTTATGTATTTCATTCCATAAAATTGTATCTATTACTCAGAAGGTTATTTATAAATTCGTCTGAATTGTCACTATCTGGAGTTCATCATTATTCAGGTTCTCTGAACAGCAGAATTAATATAATTTTGAATGATTTTAAATTTTACATTGCTTTTTTTCTGGCTTTGTAGGTTGAAAGTACTCATTCAATTTTTTGTTTTTTTGTGACATTAATTCATTTTATATTAATTTTCCTATTCATTTTTCATACATTTAGTTTCATTTGAAGCTTCCATATGTGATTTTAGTTAAAGAAAATTTAATGGTTTACAAAATTGTTAGTACCGAAAATTATTCATCACAGATGTGATTTCAGTTATGAGAACTTAATTTACAGAATAGTTAGCAATGTAAATAAGATTTTATCAGTCTTTAAGTTCACGCTGATAATTTTTCTGTAGTAAGGCAGTGAGTGTATGAACCCTTTTTTATTTAAATAGTGGCTATGAATTGTTATTTAATGTTTATTTTTTTGTATTTCAAACTATAGATCAGAGGTAATTAAATTTTACAATACATGAATATTTTTCAAAAATTATAGATATTAAAGTAGTTAAACTACAATATTATCTTGGGTTTTGGTGTATATGTTAGGCAGTAACCTGTTTATGGTATTCTGGAGTTCCTGGGCAGTGAATTGTTTATAGTAATTTTATGGGAGGGAATTTTGTCTAGTAGAATAGATGTTATTGTATGGGCAGTGACTGAATAGTTTTTAGTACCTTCAAAACTGAGAATAATTTGTACCTATATAAGGTAGAAATTTCCAAAAATCTTGTGATTGAGAAATTAACTTTAGGGTTAAACGTAAAAGGAAATGACTTAATTATGACTTCCAAGGTTATTAGGTAGGGTAATGGAAACCTGTTTTAAAACCTCCTTGGTGATACCATATAAATCATCATTGTAAGTTGTCCAGTTTTCCCAAGTATAACTCAAACTCTTCAGCCTTATCAATTAAATTTTTTTTTACAATTTCAGTCTGTCATCCCAGATCCCAATGCCACGGTATTTAATTTATTTTTTTGTTGTTTGGTGATGGTGTATGTTTATATTGGTGATGGGTGACACCTGTTTTTTCCCGCAGAGTTGTGATAAGATGGTGATGGTGAATTGCTGTTCTATTTTCAATACATTAGTAGATAGATGGCACAGGAAACACAGTGGCTACAGGTTGTGAACACTCGTACCGTAGAAGATGGTTCTGTTATGTCAATATTACTTGAATTGTAGTTGGAAATAATCACAGTTACTCTACAGGAACATACATACAGACAAACGGGGGATGCAGAACTGGACATTATTCTTGCCTAATGGACTAACTGTTATTTTACTTTTTACAATAAACCCATCACTTGCGTTGTCCATTTTGTTTGTTGCAAAGTGTCTTGGAGGAAAGTTTTCAGAGAGAAACAGCAGTAGGGGGGCGCTGCGCTTGCATGCGCAGATCCATTGGTTCCAACTTGCTTGTGCTCATCTGGACTAATGTGCACACACATTTCCCCGGTGTTGAAAGTTTTGAAGGGTGTTAATCTTTATCAATTTGTTTTACCATTGCCACATCTTGACGTAACTTATTCACTAGTTATGTTTATTCACTAGTTATGTTTGGTACAACAATGAGTTCATTAGTATCAGGTCTTTTGATGGGTGATTCAAGTTCATCAAAATATACAACTTTTTTTTACATGCCAGCTCTTGGGTAGCAGGAAATTTAGCAAGAACTCTTAGGAACAGTTTTTGAACTTTTCCTTTATCACCTTTAGTTTCCTCTCATGTGGGGCATCTTTAATGTGGAGAAAAGTCAGATGCCACAATAGACAATATTGGTAGCTTATGTACTTGAATAGCAGAATAATGGTTAAGTATTATCTGTGACAGATATGTTATTTTCACATTTTTCCTCTTCATAAATACAAAATAGGTTTAAGATTGCTGATTGGTCAAGTTTAATCATCCCGTTTTGGGAGCCCGCACCTCAAAAATTTGTTTTACTCTGTGATCCCTACAGCTTCAGAAGACATTACCTCAGGGGATCAACCAGCTTGTTATCTGAGGAAGCTGAGCAATTAGAGGAGCTTGCTAGAGCTAAGAGGATTGGTTCTTTGGTGGGAATGTCTGTATCATCTTGTTGAAAATTATCATCCTTAAGAGGACTGTGGCTTGGACAAATTTTCCATTGGGTATTGTCCTTGGATAAGAGGGGGTCAGTTTGTCCTGCCCAAGGACTTTGTATTTATACAAACCCATTATTTAGAAATGTTCCTTCTCCCTGCCAAACATTAGACTTCTGAGATTGAGATCTGATTAACACTAGGAACTGATTTATTTGTATGTACCTGCCTACTGTTGTTCATCATTTGGATAATTTCTGCTGAGAACATTTCGTGAAATAAAATGGGCAATCTCAAGTTAGGGTTTCGTATGGAAAGTTGCTTATGTGTTATGGAATTGAATTATTATTACATTTGAAGTCTTTCTTCACAATATTGTATTTTTGATAACAATACTAACAATTCCCAATATTGCATTTTCTTTAATACTAACAATCAATTAATACTTCTCAATGCATTGAGTTAACATCTTTGACCAAGAGTGTGTTTACTCTTTTGCAGGATGGCGGCGCCCCAGTGTTGACGGACGATGTGAGCTTGCAAGTCTTTATGGAACATCTTAAGAAATTAGCAGTGACATCAAATGCATAACCACCCTGAATAGTGTATTTAGCTCAAATTTTGTTAATTTAATAGATAACGGTCCTCTTTTAAAGGCCACATTTATAATAATGTTAAGGGAGATCAAAGGATATATATGTTGATGAGGTTTTTCCTATTCAGTGAAAAAAAAAAAAAATTTAAGATGAAGAAATGGGAACTGATGAAGAAATGGAAGCTTCAGTGCATTCTTCATAAATAAATATGGAACTTTATATTATTTTAGTACATATTTGAATGTGAAAAATCTTTTTCTACCCTTCGAACTTGTTACTTATAGTTATTGTACTGTACAGTAATTATTCAATAATTACTATTTTGTATAATGTGTTTATTTCTGTAAATATGAGTGTAGACATCATCTAAAGACCAAGTAATTATTATTACTGATGAATTATAATTATTGGTTAAATGTGTACTTCAAATTTAAATTTTTAGAATATTTATTTCAAAAGTAAAACAGTTTTTTAAAAGGGAAACAAAACCTGTTATGTAAAACTACAAAGCTAAAATAAACATGTAAATTACAGTATTACATTAAATACAATGAAGCAAGGCAACATTATATTACTTTTATTGCAGGTTATAAAAACTTCACTTTGCAGTACTGAAATTTATATACCTTAATAGTTTTTAGTTGCTTGCTGAACAAAAAACCACTATTAATCTCCTACAATATAGAGCTGCACTTCTGACAGTATACTTTTTAAAGGAAGACAGAATTTAGAAGCAATTAAAAACTATTAATCTCCTACAATATAGAGCTGCACTTCTGACAGTATACTTTTTAGTAACAGGAAGACAGAGTTTAGAAGCAATTAAAAAAGTTTTTACCTTATAACCTTTTCTTGGTTATCCAACACCAGTGTCATCTTGTTTAAATGCTTTTAACTGCTTTTAACTATACTTTTTAGTAACAGGAAGACAGATCTTTAGAAGCAATTTCACTGTTCTGGGCTTTCAATGCATCCCATTGTGTTCCTCTGCTTTAACCTTTTCACAAATCTTAGGGGTCTCCAACCAGTGTCATCTTGTTTAAATGCTCTTTAAATTTCAGCTTTCTGGGCTTTCAACTCTTCCTTGGCAATTTTTCACTGGCAATTTCACAGGTATTCTGGGCTTCAACTCTTCCTTGGCAATTTCACAGGTATTCAACAACTCTTCGATTCTGGGCATTATCTTCCTTGGCAATTTCACAGGTATTCTGGGCTTTCTTCAACTTTCGATTCTGGGCTTTCAACTCTTCCTGTTTCCTATTCTGGGCTTTCAACTCTTCACTGGCAATTTCACAGGTATTCTGGGCTTTCAACTCTTCCTTGGCAATTTCACAGGTATTCTGGGCTTGCTCTTCCTTGGCAATTTCACTCTTCAACTCTTCCTTGGCAATTTCACAGGTATTCTGGGCTTGCAACTCTTCCTTGGCAATTTCACAGGTATTCTGGGCTTTCAACTCTTCCTTGGCAATTTCACAGGTATTCTGGGCTTTCAACTCTTCCTTGGCAATTTCACAGGTATTCTGGGCTTTCAACTCTTCCTTGGCAATTTCACAGGTATTCTGGGCTTTCAACTCTTCCTTGGCAATTTCACAGGCATTCTGGGCCTTCAACTCCCATTGTCCCCTCACAAATCTTCAGGGTCTCTTCCCTGTTTTTGCCTCTTCACAAATCTTCAGGGTCTCCAACTCAATCACCTTTTCTTTCTTTGCTGTTTCTGCCAATTCACAGACCTTCAGTGCACACAGGAGATTGTGGGCCGTTGGTCGCAACGATTCGTCTTCTTCAGTGCATGCATAGTATATCTCGATCACAGGCATATAATCATCTGGCAACATACCTGGGATTGGTGGTCTTGTGCCTGCAAAACCAATTTTTTTCTATTAGAAGAAAAATACAGTATTCAAAAGAATATACTAAGGAAATAGGTCTCTAAAATACACAATATACTAAGGAAACAGGTCTCTAAAAGAGTTCATTTTTTTACTATAAAAATTGCTTTAAAATTATTAATTCCCAAATGTTTTTAAAAAAATTTATTTGAATAATTAATGGTTAAAATAACTAGAAATTGATATTAGAATAATTACTGGTTATAATAACTAAACCAAAAACATTGAGAAAAATAGATGGTTTACACCAAGATTCAAGCTTCGGAAATAACAACCTTACGGATGAGCATCAGTTGGATCAGTTATGAAAACACCCAATTTCTCACTTCATAATGTTCTGGTTTTTCACATTCACTATTAAAACATTTTTACGTACAAAAGAATTTTTCCAAGGTCCTTCCTTACTAATGAAGACTTGCCACTGGCAGAACGTCATGGGGAATGACATGCAGGTACTTAGATCTGAACCTGTAAACAACTTCAACAGGTATGGACAATGATCATTAGCCCACTTAAGCAATTCCCAACATTACCCTGACTCAAACAGTATTTTTTCCACTAGGGAGAAATAGAAACTCTTCACGCATGCCAAAGTGCAGTTAACTCAAAAGGTTAAACAGGAATAGGAAAACGTAAGGCACTTTTCCTCCATGTGAAACAAAGATCCTGAGAGGATGAAACTACGAGGTAGAGAGGGACTCCTTAACATATTTCACACTCAAGCTGCCTTACCTAGCAGTCTCACGTTTCAAGCTGAACTGTCTAAACCAATATGAAATGGTACTCTTCGACACCTACTTCTGCTGGCCCACAGACAGAAAAAGCAAAGATCTGTCTTCAGTTTCACTAGACAAAGATCAACTTCATCACAAAGGGGCCCAGACAAGGAATGGTGAAAGCAGTCTTTATTCTTGACTGTTAAATCAAGGTGCACAAGTCAAACCAAATGTTGACAAATCTCCGGTGTGCATAAATATCAAACAGATTACAGAATCTCACTAATCAGTGATGCAAATGTCACCTAAAATATGTCATCAGGTCCACCTGAGAACTAAACATACTGGAGAACACAGGAATTACACTGATTTGTCACAGTATAAAATTCACACAAAATAAACCTAGGAGCCACTTCCCAGGTGATTAATATTACCTAATAGCTCATAAAATCACATTTCACCTTCATTTTCCAAGCAAAAGGAAAACGACTGAAATGACGTGGGTTTAATACTGAATGAGAGAAAATGCAAATGCATGATGACCAAGTTGCAACCTGGGTAAAAACCTACAAAGTGTTGTACCCAACACTGCAGACTCACTAACAGTGGTCAGGGTAAGTGGTTCCTGCCTTGGATCCAGATGGCACATGTATGATCTGTCATCCTAATAGACAAAAGACTGTGCAGTCTGTTGGAAAGCGAAGACTGCAAGCATGGGCCAATTATGATTAATGGGGTTGTTATGACAACAAACTAAAATCAGGTAAACATACCCAAACTTTCACTGTAATCTAATTCCCCCTGCAATTTCCTGGACTCGAGCTCTTCTGGATTTTCTATCTCTTCGCTGGATTCTTCAAAGTACAGCTTGTCTATGTGAGGAACATTCAGCGACAGCATCTCCCTGTCAAAATATGGTACTTGAAACGCTGTCTTTAGGAGAAAGGATGCAAGCATCACCATTAACAAGATTCTATATCAATCAAGTAAATCCTAAGGTGTGCAGTATGCCTCAACTATCATTATGGAGCGAGAGAAAAAGAACATTGTAAGGAACAATAACTGTTTATCTTATAAGGAACATGTTGCATACTTTACTGCAAATTACACATCTGTACAGGTTCTTACTACTGGAAGTTCTGTATGCAAAAATGTAAATATGATATTGGAGCAAATGCAAGATAAGTCTACATCAACATTCTCTTAATAGTCAAAATGAGCAGGTGTTGTGTACAATAGCTCCTCTTACTCTTTGCTTACTAAACTTCTTAAAATGAAATCCTTGAAAAAGCTGACAATTATACTCACCACATAACAAGTCCAAGCGAAAATATATCAGATCTCTGTGAAATTTTCTCACCACGTAAGACCTCAGGCGGGGACCAACACTCTGTCCCGACAAATTCCTGACCCGGACAAGCATACCCCTGGGAAAAAAAAAAGTCTGTCATCACTTGTTGATGCAGTTTGGAGTTCCTGAAGTGACCAACAGCCCTTCACCTTGGCTTAAATGACAGGATATACAAGAACTATGTAATGCATATTCAAATATGTGTAACAGTAGATTTGACAGTTGAGACACAATATAATAAAGTTCCACAGGTTAGACCTCAGGTGCATATGACAAGGCAGTTATGATATTGGCTGGGTTATGATTCAGCATAGATTAGGGCTAAGAGATTCTAACACCAGTTCTAATTTTGTGGAGGTGTTGAAAGGCAATAGGGTTTCAATGAGTCCTGTGAAACAAAATATTTATGAAACCAGTCCTTCTGTGGAATAAAAGATTTAACAGCGTTTATGCCTAACTGGATGCCACTTAGTCTCACCAATCATAGTCTACAACAGTAGTTATAAATTTTCTTAAGTTACATAGTATGACCAGAAATCATTCTACAGTATTTAGCCATACTGGTCAGCAAACGTCTACAACTGGTCTAATCAAAGATTCATTAAAAACCTGATGGCATTAACAGTAAGAAATGTAGATAAAAATATAAAACAGAAAACAGAAAAGGCAAATACTGTGGTCTTAGGGATTGGGAGGTGGTTTGTAAAGGTGAGGAAAGCTTGGCTGGCAAGGGGAGAAAGTATGGAGATTGGGCAGAAAGAGGTCGTGACTGTGGGACATCCCAGTCTGTTGTTTCGAGGGTTGTTCTCTTAGGGTTGCAAGTCTGCTTTGGAATTAGTGCCCTGTGCAGAAGTCTAGTAAGGCGAGTTTTTGGCCATACATTTTTCGTGTTATTTCAAACTACAAATACCATGGAAAAAATAACGGAGATATAAAAATGAGCAAATTACAACCAGACTGAACCTGAATGTACTAGGTAAACTTAGACATACTACACAACTAACATCCCATTTACACTAATACCCTTTCAACTGAGAAGCAAAATCAACATTTGCTTACATTTTCATCCAGTTTCAAGGTCACTCCAAAATCACACAGCTTGGCCACCTCAAACTCCCCTTTGATGAGGATGTTGGCGCTTTTTATATCTCCGTGCAGGAGTCTCTTCTCTACGTGCAAGTAACAAAGAGCAGCAGCGATGTCCTTAGCCATCTGAAAAAGGAAAAGATTATTATACGAGGTACATTACAGTGCTCAAGTCCTTTCATGAGGTTAAAATGTGAAAAGTGTTCTCCACATTCTCGTCAGTCCTGTTCACTGTCAGCCTGAATTTCAAGCTGATCTAGGTCTAAAAACTATGCCATTCTTTCAAGGTTTACTGGACCTGCCTACTGGTCTCCTTCCTGCACTTTCATATCTACTCCTTTTCAGACAAACTGGCCCCCATCACCTGTCACCAGATGACCAAATCATCACAATGTTTGAGGCCTCAATAAAATAGCAAAATGTCCTTTAGCATTGTTCTTGCAGCTGGAAGACCAAGGCCTTGGGAGAAAACTAGGCGACAAGATGCTGGAGATTTGTAGAAGAGGAAGCACAGTAAGGACCCTAAAACAATTCTCCTTTTATTTTAATAATTCACTTACATCTTTATCTATTCAATTATTAATTTGTTAATTTATTTTTTTTCTAATAACTGATCTCTTCTTTCTGTATTTCCTATTACCTGCAATTACTTCTTGCAAGTGAACACCATGTTCTTTGGAAGCTTGAATTTCAAGTCAATGGCCCCTTTGGTGGTGTTGTTTTACATGAGATAGGGTTTGTGTTCAGAATGATATATAAAAAAAATACTTCACATTCTGTCAGGTACATTACCTTTAATATCTGGCTGGCAGCAAAGGGGCCAAAGTCCTCATTTTGGCGTTCCTCAATTATATCCAACAGCGACTTCTCTCCACACTCCATCATAAGGCAAGGTGTTCCGTCAATTTCTTTGGTATAGGAACGGAATCCAATTATGTTGGGATGGCATAGCCCCTTCAAAACATCAGCTTCAGCGTGTATACGCTTCCCGTACTCAGAGGAACGAGGCACTCGCCTGCAGAGGATGAAATTAATAAGCATTAAAAGGAAAAACTGACTATAGAGCAACAGTTACAGTAGAGTTTAGACGTAAAACCAGACTTATCTAGTAATACTGTTAGTTACAAACAGGAAGCCTACTTCTTATAACAGATACATAACCTGTACAGTAATACTAAATGGAAAAACACGACCTCCTTCTAGGTGGCAATATAAAGGCTAGACAAATAAATAAAAAACAAAGTATGGAGTTCTTAACTTAAATAACAATCTTAAGACAATGCCTACCTGTTAACTTTCTTCACAGCCCATGGCGATCTGTAGCATCCACGAAGAGGTGAATATCTATCCATGAGGTAAACATATACACCTGAAAATATATTAGACGGTTCTAAGTGGTGTTTTTTGCTCTATCATCCAAATACTCTAATAAATAAGTTATAGAACTTAGAATGATGATAAAACATATGTTAAGTTTTAGTTTAAACTGAAAAGTAGGTAAACAAGTTAAGGCACTTGCCATGTAATGAACAACACATTCTTCAAGTTCAAAATTCCACAGTATGAAAAAAGGAACCTTATCTGCGCTTAATGTTTGATATATAGTTTATGGCATTGCATGGGCAGAGATGCCTCAAAGGCTTACTTTTCCACCTGAGGAAAAAGAAATTAATCACATATCAATCATTTTATCTAATCTATTCCTGAACTTGTCATTAGTGGTAGTATTTAAAACCTCAGTTGATACCTGTTCCAAACTGAAGCTAGTCTGTGAGTTAGTTCCCATAATGGCTAGGTGCTGAACTTTCTTTAGTTCTAGTTTCCATCCAGAGAATACAGTCTGGTTACGACTTACAGTAAATAATCTCCTGTAAACAGGTACAGTGGAAACTAAATGAACCATTAATTGTCACCTGTGCCGTATCCAAGTCTTTTCATGCATGGCGAGGGTGGAATGCTAAACACCGGGGGGCTTTGCGTCCCTCCCCCCACCATTTTCCTGATGCGGTTGAATTGTTCTGGGGTCTTGAACTCACTCATTGTTATCTGCAAGGGATTAAATTGATCAGTATCACAATAAGTACAGCACAATTACTATGAGTTGTTCACGAAACTCAGACTTCCGAGAACATACAAATGAAAGGAAGACATATTCTGGTGCACATTTATAACTTTCAAATAGCAGTGTCTAACTGTTCAAGCACGACAAGGCTGGCTGGAAAAATTCACACCAATATGGCAGAATTAATCACATCCCAAAGGATGTCAATAACAACCAAATACAACAGCAGTCCAGATGCCAGGGTCACAACCAGAATTTGGTCTTAATTAACCTCTCGGACATATATAACAAGGCCAGAATTTAGTCCAAATTAACCCCTCGGACATACTGTATGTCAGAGCCAGAACTCGGTCCTAATTAACCTCTCAGAAGTGTGTTAACAGCCAGGGTGGAGGGGCTAAAATATTAATATGCTAGGAGACACTATTTTCCTTTTGTCTCTCAACTAGGAAAGAAAAAGCAAACATTTGTGATACAAACCCAAGACAATGAAAGATCCAGAAAAATAAAAATGCTGTATCCCAGCCAAAACAAGGCAAAATCACAACTGATATAAAGTTAATGGCACTCACTGCTAAACAAGAAAATGGATCTCAGGGTAACTTATTCCAAAATTGAAATATATATACAGCCATACTACTTAATTTGCCCTATTACCATACTAACACACAAGAAGCATGTGCAAATAAATATTGGAACTTTGTAAGAACAAGGTAAACAGATTACAGTACTATCATTACTAATAAAAACAAGTTAAGCATTTCAAGCTAGATATAAAGTATGTTTATCTATGCAAACACAGCACCCTAATTCCAGATTTACAGTATAATCTGCAGATCCCAAGAGAGTTAGGTTGCAAGAGATAAGGTTAATATGTGTCCCAGTTTCCATAAATGATCACCCTAGGTTACTTGGGGGTAGATCTATGGGGGTTAAAACCCCTAGGTCAGGTATGACCAACATCCAAGGTTAGGTTTGCATGTATCCTCGATTTAACTAAAGTTTTATAATCCCTCAATCAATAACCTGTTTCCCAGTGGTTGTCTGTTGTTTTTAAACTTGATTTGGGGCCACAATAATATGGAGGAGGAGCAGGGCTTTCAAACAGTTTGAAATGGCATCTCCAACAGAAATAAATAATGAATTCATCAAATACGAAAACTCTTAGAAAACTTATATTTTACATCTGTGCTCAAACCTTCATAAATAATATCACGATCCTTTAATTCTTAGCCAACTCCAAATCTGATTTTGGAAATGGTTCAATAATGTGCATTTTGGCCGCTTTTGTAGAAGGAATACATGTAGTAGGCAAATAATATATAAGTTGGGTATTTATCAATAAATATATAAGAGCAAGTGGAGAATGACGGACAGAACAAACCTAACCTTTACCAAAATGCCATGTTCCTACCTGACCAGACCTCACCTTCCTAACCTGACTTAGGGCGTTACATAAAAGCTTGCATCATTTTCAAAGTCCAACGTTACAGCCTAGGCTATGTCCTAGGGCCTCAGGGATGACAGTGACATGTGCCCTAGGATATGTTAGGTTAGGATGACAGTATTTTACTGTGATTTAGCCTATGATCCTCTAGCCTACATTAGGTTAAGCAAGGTGGGGAGAGGGGAGGGGGAGTTTTGAGCCCCCTCCCGGGCCAGGTAAGGCTACCTTCACCTAAATTGGGATATTCGTATAATGGCTCTCTGCTCCTACGCCTTGCCTGAATGGAACCATAAGCCTGCGTGCGTACATAACCCTCTTTTAAAGTGAAAATCCTTCGATTAGGCGTAGATTTATGCCGAAATCGATTTAATTAAATAAATTAACCGACGCCGAGTTAATCTAACAGCTTAAAATAAGCTAACAGTAAACGAAATACTCTACGGCAATGGCTGACTGACTTCCTTCACGAAAACATTTTAGATACCAAAACGAATATGAATTAATAAAATTAAATATTTAAATACTCTTTGAATTCATATTTACCATTTCAGTCCATAATATAACCTCGGAAGATTCAAAACGACGGAGAAAAAAATCCTTACGGCGAAATGTCGGCCAGATGGAGACTTCTAGGGACCTCAGACTTAATTTATGGCTCGAAAACCTTATATTTTGGCAATAAAACTAATTAAAATGAATAAAATATAATTCTTAAATACTCCCTCATACCATATTTATCACTTTCGCCGATGATATAACCTCGGACGCCTCAAAATAACGGAGAAAAGACACTTACGACAAAATGGTCGTCTTTGAAGAAGGCGGGTCTCTGGCTTCAGAGTTCCTATTGATGGTCGGTTACGTGAGCTCGCGGTTACGTTGTCTATAAATGTTTGGTTGTTGTTGGCTGAATCGTAACGAATTTTATCAATATTTGAGGATTTAGTTATCATTATTACCTAAAATATTAATTATATAAAATAAAATCATACAATAATCTAATGATAATGTGTCTATGTCAGAATAATTGATCTTAATCGGCGGAAACTACTTCACCATTCGTAAGAAACACTTCCCTTAAACAATCGGCTCTTCGTTCACATAACAATTTAAAAATTAACGAGAATATCTTTTAAATAAATACATGTTTATTTCAGTTTCATCATACATAAATTGCTGGTATTCGTTGCGACTGTCTATTTCATTTCGTCAATAATTCTCCTTTCAGTTTCATACACTAGTATTTATTGATTGATTGACTGAATATAGAATTTATGCCTGTGACGTCATCCAGCGCTGACACGGAAGTTGACAGTAATGGGTTTGAAAGGTGTAACAGGAGGAAAACCTCGTAGTTGCACTAGGGATCAATTGTTAGGAGAGGGTGGCAAGTAAGAGGGAAGAAAGAGAAAATAAAAGGAGGTACAGTACAAGAAACCAAGTAATGGTTGCAGTGCACCGCATGAGGTGCACTGAAAGCACACTGCAAACACTAGTATTTAACTTGGTTGTCTTGTTCATTTAACCTTTTACAGCAATTTGTTT
Organism: Macrobrachium rosenbergii; assembly: GCF_040412425.1. Taxonomy (NCBI): domain Eukaryota; kingdom Metazoa; phylum Arthropoda; class Malacostraca; order Decapoda; family Palaemonidae; genus Macrobrachium; species Macrobrachium rosenbergii. The sequence goes on along the minus strand of NC_089780.1, from coordinate 7,062,334 downwards.
GGTAGACTATCATGGGTTGTGACATTCAATTCTCAATATTAAATGGTGCTGTACAAGCTAAGTTCAGAAAGCAAATACACAGTATAAGTACTTATATATATACAGACTTCTCTGGCGATTTTAGTTTCTTTATAAATGGTGTGGCGTGGTCATATTTCTTTCCTGTTCCCACTACTATTTTTGCAGCAAAGTTTTACACCTTTTGTAAATCAGCTACGCAAATTTTATTGCATCCCCTCCATATTGTTGAACAGTACGAAAACAGACTTTTTACCAAGGCACTGACTCTGTAGATGGGGGCGGATAATACCATCAGTGCCCCTCGTTTGGTGCACTGTAGGCATTGCTTAAGGGTCTTTGCAGCAGCCCTTCAGCCCCTAGCTGCAACCTCTTTCATTCCTTTTACTGTACCTTCTTTCATGTTCTTTCTTCCATCTTACTTTCCACCTTCTTTAACAACTGTTTCATAATGCAACCTCCCGTTACACCTCTCAAACCTTTTACTGTCAGTTTCTATTTCAGCGCTGAATGACCTCGCAGGTCCCAGGTGCTTGGCCTTTGGCCTAAATTCTATATTCCCCTACCATATATTCCACACCTGTCCTCTCTCTCTCTCAGAAAACGGCTTTTAGTACCAACAGAAAGATGGCCCCCGCCCCTCTCTCTATAAATATTGTATACTTGGCTGGCTGACTGTTAGCTTTCACGCCTTAGTGACACACTGACTGCCTCTCGCACCAATGCAAAGGGTTGTTGTAAACTGTGATAACTTGCATCATTTTTGGGGCTCATTCCTCAACACCATTGCAGTAATTTCCATGATAGAGCTTAGAGCTATTGCTCAGGACAAAGAATTGCATCCGACAGATTGTTCTAGGACTCAAGAATAGTTTGGTCTTTTACAATTAATTGTTGTTGTGATTGCCATTATGTATTCATCCAGTGGCCTCTTTACCTTATAGTCTTGTGTAATCATCAGGCCCATGTCTTGCACAGTGACATGGCAATTATTTCCGTAGAGCCTCCATTTGATCTCCCACGTGTTTACTTACTAAATGACAAGATCAAAATATTCAATCAATGTTTGCTAGTTACAAAGGAAGATGAAGTATGCATTTTAAGCAGATTCTGATTAGGCAAGGATTAAATAAAATACCCAGTCAACACATTAAGATTAGTTTATTTAAAACAAATATAATATTGAAGATCTTACAGGGGTTTCATACCAACACCTACTAACTTTTACAAAGTACTGTAACTTCAGAAGTATAGTGCTAACATAAACACAGCAGTTCCGAACACGATTTCCAACTTAAAAAAAAAAAAAAGCCTTCTGATCAAGAAATGTTTTTTTCCTTTGCAAATGACATCTGGTCCTGCAGAGACATCACCTCATTCACAATGAAATTCTGTCACTGGAAGCAAACTTGCTCAAAGGAGGCCACGATAAAACTTACCATCATCTACGGTGAAGATTCACCATCAGATGCATCCATCATAATACTCTCAACAAATATCTCTTCTTTTATTCTAACAGGTGGATCATCAGTCTCTGTTTTTAGAACGTCGGGGAAGACGACCAAGGTCTCAACCGGCTGTTCTGGCTCGTCGTCGGGTTCCATCTCCTTCTCAACGTGAGCATCCGTGGAGCTCTCCTCCGGCATGTCACTATCAAGCTCCTGCTCACCTTTGTGTGATTTCATATGTATTTTGAGTTCGCCCAGAAAAGGAAATGTCAAGCCACAGGTAGTACACGAAAACGGACCCTCGTCTGTATGCTGCTTCACATGCAATGTAAAGGTTTCCTCGACAGGAAATACCTCACCACATATGTTGCAGACGAATGGCTCGCTCTCTCCGTTCTCTCCAGTATGTTTTTTCATATGAACTGTCAGGTTCTGTTTAGTGAGGTAACTCTTACCACATACCGTGCAGCAATACTGCTTCTCAGACGCATGCTGTCTCGCGTGAATCATGAGGGTACCTTTCCGCGGGAAATCTTTGCCGCACACGTCACACGTGTACGGCCTCTCCCCCGTGTGCTTTCTTTCGTGAACTATGAGGCTTTCCTTTGCCAGGTAATCTTTCCCACAGATGCTACAAGAAAAAGGCTTTTCACCGGTGTGATGTCTCATGTGGCTTTGAAGTCTTTCTTTGGTAGTAAAAGATTTGGTGCAAACTTCACAACAAAAAGGCCTCTCATCTGAGTGCTGCCTGAAATGCACCTTTAGTTTGCTGATGTCGATAAACCCCTTTCCGCATATTTCGCACAAGAACTGGGTTCTATCTACGTGTGTTTTCGTGTGTCTCCCTAAAGTGCGCTTGTGTGGAAATGTCTTGCCACATATCTCGCAGGTAAATGGCCTTTCCCCCGTATGCTGTTTCATGTGATCTGTAAGTCTCACTTTCTCCGTGTACTCTTTACCACACACTTCACAATGAAAAGGTCTCTCACTCTTGTGTAACTTCATATGTTTCTTAAGGGTACCTTTCGTAGAGAAAGGCTTGGAACAGATTTCACAGGTAAATGGCCTCACTCCTGCATGCTGGTTCATATGATCTAGAAATCTTCCCCTTTCAACATAACCCTTCCCACAAATCTCACAGGAATACGGCCGTTCGCTGGAATGCCGACTCAAGTGGGTCTTCAGTCTCTTCTTGGCTATGAACCTCTTACCGCAAATCTCACAGCAAAAGGGTTCCTCGCCCGTGTGCTTTCTCATATGAATCACTCGATAACTATTCAAAATGAAACCCTTACCGCAGATCTCACAGGAATACGGGCGTTTCCCTGTGTGTATCAACAAATGTTGCCTAAGACTTCTTCTTTTTGTAAAGTGTTTGTTGCAAACGTTGCACGTCCAAGTCCCATCAACATTTTTTTCTATCTGTTCGTACGGATTCTCCCCTTGCTCGCCATTCGCAGAGAGGGATTCTGCATCTTCGGTAATGCTGTTGCCTTCTTGTTTAAAACTTGTAGCGTACGGTTCCGTGTGTTCACTGTTTTCTTCTTGTTCAAAAGTTGCCGTGCTGAATTCTGTGTCCCCATCGTCATTCAGCTCTTGTTTGAAACTGGTAGTAAATGCCTCTGTGTGTTCGCTTAGCATTTTCCTCTTCCTTACAACTTGTTGTTTCGAAGGAATTGCAAAACACAATGTGCTCCACTGGTGACTGGCTCATTATGTATTATTGTAACTGAAAATTAAGAAATGAAGGAGTTATAACACATGTATATAAACCTGTATGTTTACTATACATTATTTCTAGTGTCTGATTTTTCACTACCCACTTCAAATGTTTAAAATAACCATCTTCTTTGTGCCATCTCCTTAAGAGACTTACTTGGCTGTTCTACATCATCGTCAGTATTGGCTTAATTACAGATACTAATGCCTTCTTTAATCTCAAGCTCATGGTCCCATGCTGTTAACTGAACAAATTGTAGAGGTAACAATAAAATCTATGCAAGCTTGCTCAAAATCTCAGGGTGTTCTTTGCACTTGCTCTAATTAACAATTTTTATTTTATCTTCAGTAAATAAGCGTAACTGGCGAAGGAGTCACGACGCTTATAAAAACAAATGTCATATTGTTAAGTTCATGCATAGAAGGTTTGAAAAAGTAATTAAAATTCAATCATATACAAGAGAAATGCCTTATTAATATTGGTTGTTCTCCTTGTCCCAGAGAAATTGCAGGAGTAATCATTCTGCCTCTAAATTTTTATCTAAAACCTATAATTCAATGCAGTCAAGTTATTAGTAAACAAAAAATGGATAAATTCTACACCACAAAACCTTCACATGAAGTTTGGTCTCGCCTGTCTACAATATTCAAGTCAGACTAAGACTGAGCCACTTGAATTATCTTAATTTGGTAATATATAACTTCGTCTCTCAGGGTAAAAATACTGTACAAAGGAATAAGTTAAAAGATCTTTTTATTATCCTCAGGACCAGTAACAGTGTGAATTCACCGACACGAACAAATGCCGAGTTAGGCAATATTTTACACTGTCGTCTAATGGATTCTGGTAGATTGCAGAGGCAAAAAAATCAACAAAAGATGGGAAAATTGTTATGAAGATGCAGTACCTCTCATGAATTGGAATATAACAACAGTTTTACACAAGTAAAAAATATTTATCTTAATTTATTCTATTTCTGAACTCTTGAAGTGAAGTTCCAAAAATTAAACCAAATCTATAGACTGTATCTATATGAATTGTATAAAATTGTACGGGGTTTTAACCCTACATGTTATGCAAACATGTAAATAACAGCATATATACAAGTGTCATTTACGGGAAAAGGAATGTGACAATACAGTACTATATCTCTAAATATACCAATAATAAATCTAAAATTTCTCCAGCACTTAATAAATTAGAATATGAACTGACAAGATTTTCTTACATTCCCATTAGAACGCTATCTTTAGTAAGGAATTGAAAAGTATTTAAACAACTCAGATTCTGGAAGAGGAAATTATCCTCATGCCTCATTCCACAAATAAATATAATAAAACACAACACTTCATAATCTTACTGTCTCAAGTTATAAATCATTGTTCTCGCTGATATTCAAAATGTTGTGCCATACATTAATGGTGCCAAAAAAAGTACAGAATTACAAAATCTATGCGCAATTAACTGTCTGTCTACACTTGACTCTTTAAAACCCAAGAAAAAGTAGTTAAGATTATGATAAAATGTTAAAAAACAATAGCCAGGTTCACAAGATGAGACTTATTAACATGATTAACAAATATTTTTGGCACACGATAAATTATATTTCTCATTGTACATGGTTAACTACAACAAAATGTTTTTGTAACATATAATAAAAATGTATAAATATCAGATACTCCTCTATCAATAAAACTGTTTCACCACAAACCTATTCCTCTTTCATAGCCTATCTGCACACCTGTGCACATTCCAGACTCTCCGTCCCAACCAGAAAGAAGGATGACAATAACCTGCCCTTTCCCTGTAGGTTGGTGCATGCACATATGGCTCCTACAGGTCCCCAGTGGCAAACCGAGTCGCTTGCTGTGTCCGTTAACTCATTTACTGACCACAAATTTTCCCCATTAGAATAGTTCCTTGGAGCCCCCCCGTCTTCCAGCAATGTTCAATTATTATCGTTCATTCGTTTTTGCTTTTCAAATCAATACCGTATTCCTTGGAAGCTTGAATTTTAACTTAATGGCCCCAGTAGGCTTGTTCCATATGTAAAGGGGTTTGTTTATCTTCTGAACAATAATAATAATTTGTTACTGTATTGGTTATTTAAAAGAAATGATGATTTCATTGAGAATCTTTTACCTAGGTTTGCAATTCAACTCAAGAAACGTTTTGAACAAATTGAACATAAGTTTGAAGGATTCTTCTTGAATGCATTGCTTATGCGTCATTTCCAGTGCTTTAATAAAGTGTTCCCTGAAAATTTGTGCTTTTCAGCTGCTTATAATCTTTGTGTTTTCGTTGTGGTGTTGGCATTTGGTTTAAAAGCTTACCCTAAGCACTGGGACTAAGTTTAGTTTTAATTACTAGCTTAAATGTTTACAGTAAGTCATATCCTGCCCTTGCTCTGTGCTGGAGGGAAAGTACCTCAGTCTCCTCCTACCTAAGATGCAATTCAGGCTATGTAAAAAGTAATGGGTTTGCGGCAAAAATAAATTTATCAAAAAAATTACATTTTTCCATACAAACCCATTACTTTTAACACATGTGCTTGCCTCCTGACCCCACCGCTCTGTCAAAAGTGGATCAGATTACACATTAAGTGATGCAGGTTTTACCAATGGGGACCTGACGGATTATTATTATAATTATAAATTAGTTTACCAAGACATAAGTCACATTTTTAGACTAAGAGGCTCGCCCACTGGATTTGTTTTTAAACGAGAGGTGAAAATTGAATCAAGGTAGAGTTTTTTTGAAGGCTAAGTTAGGAATAGACAAGAATAAAAGGTAGGGAGATGCTACAGAGGCCATTTAGTAACATCTACAGCTGACTACACATGGCACACTGTAAGTGGTCCCCCTAGGGAGGAACCCAGGGGCACCCACGTGCATACACCAACACACAGGGGGCCGCAAATCATAATCTCCTCTTCTAACCGGAGTGGAGGGATATGGGATTTGAGCACAGACACGAATCGGATAATCAAGAGTAACGGCTTTGTACTGAAAACAATTTATCTTCATGAAAAATCATATCTTAAATTACTATACTGCAATAATAACAAATTTTTTTTACATACAACCACCTTATTTTGCACAAGCCTTCAACCGTTGGTGTACAGGTAAGCAGACCATCCCAACTGAGTTACCTGTAGTGGCTACAAGTATCATGAGTGAGAGACTATAGGATAAGCAGCCCTGTTCCCTACCAGTAGTGGATCATCCTACAGCTGTAGATGAATTCCACCATATGTAGGAGAGACATTAACACTTAAAGTAAGAAAAATTTTATGTGAAATGTCTCAAAAGAATTGGAAACATTATGTATTATGTGGTTGGTATGGTAAAAGTTGAGACTTAGTATAGAGCACCTAAAACATCAATCAATTATTATTATTATTATTATTATTATTGTGGAAGAAGACCCTTTTTCAAACAAACTTCATTAAACAGAATGGCCATCTGGATGCCACTGACTTTATATTGCAGTTTCTCAGTCTTTCGAATAAGTTTCCTTGTAGAAGCAGGTAAATTATTATTAATATTATTATACATAACTTTAACCACACCAAACTGTCCCATTTCTAGATTCTCATACAGTTGGTAAGAAGGGTCTATCCTTAAGTAAGAGAAGACTAAAGCAAGATAACCAGAAAGAAGTTGGACAGCTAGGTAGGAAGAAACCAAAGCACAGTACGAAAGAATACGTTTTGATGTCGACACACAGACCACGAACGTGAAAATAATTTGCAGTTTGGTGAAATTCACAACTTTGTTGTCCTGGTTTTGACAAACAACAAGACATCCTCAGCTACCTCCGTCATATAGGCAAAAAAATTAAATATCAAGTGCTTTTTATCTCATAGCCAACCAACTCGGGTAGTGGGTTGTTCTTAGTAAGCAAGATTCAACCACATAGTTCAGGACCTCCTTTGACATACTGTTTTCAGCCATTTATTTTATTAGTTACCTTCACTGTCTTTTTACAATGGTTGGTCTTCAAAAACTTTACCTTACTCCAACATTATTTCCAAATTGTGCACCTGAGGAGGCAAAGACTACGCAGCAGTCTGCAAATACAATACTATCCAAGATCAAGAGAGATTAGGACCTGATACAACTGATCCCCATGGTACAAGTTGCTGTAAGGTACAACACAATTACAAACCCCTCTTCATCCATCTGTGGTCTCTGCTAAATACACAACCAATCAAAGGTAGAAAGGACTCATGCAACATAATCATCTTTTTCAAAGGGAGACAAGTTTCATCATGACCCTAGAACATATTTTCTGATCTATGCATATGGCCTTGCAATAAATCTTAAGAAGATTACAGTAAGCTGCAAACGGTTATTCAGAAAACAGCTGAAAGCCAGATATGAAGAAAAAGTGAAGGGCAATCTATCTGCATGACAAGCACAAAAGACTCCATGACACTGTGGCAAAGAGAAATGGTTTCCAAACTGAGCACCTCACATAACATGTCATCATCCCTACTATACCTATTCGTCAATCACTTCAATCTGAATAGTCTGCTCCCTAACATACTAGAGGCTGGAGGCTTGTGTAAAATAAAGGGGTTCATAATTGAGAGTGAGCATTTACAAATGTATTCCAGCAAATTGTCATCAACAGCTTGTCAAATGCAGTACATTAAATCAGATTCAGGACAGAGAAAAGTGTTTATATCACTCGATCTTTTCTTCTTTTACGGTGATAAAGGAATCTTCGTTTTCTATTTTAATAATTTCCGTTAGGCTGGTTGAAGAATTCACTGGTTGCCCCTTGCGATGGCACCGCATGTGTTTCCTGAGGGTGCCCCTCTCGGCAAAGTTTTTGTTGCATATTTCACACGCGTACGGCTTTTCACCGGTGTGCAACCTCAGGTGTTTGGTGAGAATTCCTTTGTGGTGGAAAGTCTTACCGCATATCTCGCACGAGAATGGCCGTTCACCTGTGTGCTGTCTCATGTGATTCATCAAGGTCCCCTTTTCAGGAAAGGCTTTGCTGCAAACTTTGCAAACGAACGGGCGCTCCCCCGTGTGTTGTCTCATGTGGACCTTGAGTGTTTCCTTATTATTAAAACCTTTGCCACACTCCCCACAGGAAAAGGGGCGCTCGCCCGTGTGTTGTCTCAAGTGTCTCTTTAGCTTACCGTTTTCATAGAAGCCCTTCCCACAGATTTCACAACAGTAGGGGCATTCACCTGTATGCTGGAACTTATGCGCTTTCAGCTTTCCGTTGTGAGTGAACGTCTTCTGGCAAATATCGCACACGTACGGCCGCTCGCCAGTGTGCGTTCTCATGTGTTGTTTGAGGTTTCCCTTCTCACTAAAGTCCTTGTTACATATTTCACAAGAAAACGGACGAACACCCGTGTGCTTTCTCTTGTGCTGACGAAAGTTGCTCGCGTCAGCAAAGTCCTTGCCACAGAGCTTACAAGAAAAGGGACGTTCTCCAGTATGACGTCTCATATGTATCTTAAGATAACCTCTCTGAGTAAAACACTTATTACAAACTTTGCAAACGATAGGAGAGTCATTTGTACTCTGCTTCGAGACCTCATCAGCACTCTGTTCTGCGGCCTCGTCAGTGTTCGGTTTTACCTTCACCACGACGCTATCTCCTTGTGTACAACTCACACCAGAGGGATCGACAAATAAAGCGTATTCCAACGAAGGTTGGTCAAACATTTCGTCTGAGTCAATGTGTTGTAAGAAGCTTGCACTGGGAACATGACTTGCATTGTGGTCCACTGGGAAGCTTCTATCTCCAGTACAAGTCTTCCCAATGAGATCAGAGGAGAATTCTCCCTCTTCATGCATTGCATACACGAACTGACCCCAGTACAAGAACTGAGCTTGTTTCGGGACAATATGGGACTGAAAATCAAGAAAAAAAATATATGCAAAAGCCATACTACACTGAAAAATCTCAAGGTACAAGTACAGTCATTTAATATGCAATAAATACAACCATTACTGAATTTCCCACTGACTTGCAATGCCCTTTCTTTAAGCCCTGACAGGTGGTAACTTTAGCGATGGATAACTTCATATTGTATTCTGTTTTTGACAGTTGCTCAATTCACTAACCATTTTTGTTTTAGCTTTATCTTTATTCATCCTGTATATACCTTTACAATACAACTTATCTATCTCAGTACACTAATTATCATTACTGCTACCTAACTGTTTATTTCTGGCAAGCTCCAATCCTGTAATGTGTTTTTTTGTTTAAAACAAGTTAATTTAGCAAATATGCACACGTCCTGAAAGACCACTAAGTTCCCAAGAGAGAATTTGCAAAAGTAACCATGGCAACTACACGGTAATTAGTATCCCTATCTTTACTTTTTCCAAGGCTTTTAACAAACAGGAATCAGAATGTCATCGACCAATTCCAACCCTCACTCAGATACCCTTGTATACATAGTTCAATTTCTTCAAGCAAACTATTTCCTGCCTACTCTCTCAAACTGCATTTCCATATTAAGTTAAAAGAAACCATATTATTTTGGCCTTGAAAAGTTAACTGTCTCCCTTTCGATACTGGTGTTTGAGCAGGTGACAAGAGAGAGGAAGATGTTAAAATGTAGGTTTTACACTGAAAAATGTACTGCAAGACTGATTAAGCAAATGTTCTTCCTCTTACTCATATTTCTTTGATCCTTGATCATAATGCTTTCACTGATTCACTGTTTTCATGAGTACCCGGCAAAATAAAAGATGCCACTCATTGTTGCTACAAAACACCCAACTCCAAAAGGTGCTGTCTAGAATTTTTTTTACAGATATCTGGAGACAACCACAAGCCAAATGGGTTCTGGTTGGATTAGTAATTAGCAGGTCACTGTGCATTTTCTATGGATCAAAAAATTTTGACAAAGTGATCAGAGAATGAAAAAGATACTGACAGCCGGCAAACTGGTCAGATTCTTCCACAACTAAACACACATCCCTAGAGGCAGGGAATCATCTGGAAAATCTAAAGTCTAACTACTTATCTGAAACCACAATATATTCACAAGCTGTTTATAAATGCAGTGATTGACTTCTACAGACAACTATAGCCTTAGATGCAACTGACAAAAACTAGACAAGAGTATTTCAAGCTGGGATCATTTGATCACGAACATGGAAACTGAAACTGCAAGGGGGCCATTTCCAAGCAGTGTACTGGTGAAAGAATACCAAAGTCATTCAAGATTAATAACTGCACAGTTTTCCCAAGTGTAATGTAGTAAAAGCAAACAGCGTAACCTTCATCCTCTAGTGAAGGAGAATTTTAACAAATGCAAGATCATACCGAGGGGCTGTAAAAGACAATGTAATATCAGAATAGGATCTGATGAACCTACAGCAGGTAGGTTAAAGGCACTGTGAACTGGTAAAGATTACTGGAATGGATGAATATGAACAAGAGCTTTTTATAAAGACTCTTTATAAGGTTCCCTCGACAAATAGCCGCTTTGTTTTTCCCTTTTACTTTCTTATCCACTCCCTTTTGTCATTTCCTTCCTAGGTGTCCAGATTTATCAACTGGACTTTGCTCCAATTTTTGCCTCGCTTAAAAGCAACTCCTTCCAGCGAGCCCTCTGAGTCTACAATGTGACTATGTCTTGGTTTAACTTCATTATCAGTAAAAACAACAACAACAATAATAATAATAATCCCCTACAAGAATACAGGTTATAACAATAACAATACATAGCTAAAAGATGAATGCATAATACAACCTAGGTCTGACATTATAAAACAGATTTTGAAAGGATAAGATTATAAAACGCTAATATTCATGCAAATAGTCAAGTGGGAAGATCATGTGAAAAAATGAGGAACCTGTAGAGATAAGATGTGTCCATGGCCTAGAAAAAAGACTGAAACAGTTTGGATGTGATGAGAGGGCTGAGGAATACAGTAGTTACTAAGAAGAGTTGGTAGATTGGGAAGTGGCACAAACAGGACCTAGACCAGATGGGAATTTTCAGGTAGAAAGGCCACCGAACTTGATTAGCCAGCTACCAAAACAGGTCACTTACTTGTAAGAAATGAAAACCAGACCAAGGTATATAATAAAGTGCATCAATTATAAAAACAGATCCCTAGAAAAATAGTGATAGAGACTAATACTTTATGTTCCATATATACAAACCTATTTCAATAATCGTCAATGCTTGGTTAGGGAGAAACAAGTTTAGTGGTAGCTTGATAACACATGATCTCCATTTCCCCTATCAAGAGTTCTCATTTCTCTGCTTTGTCTGTACACAAATGTGTACCAATTAGTGGCTGACAGAAAAGTACTCAAAGTATGGCGAGTCTTATACCAACAAAGCAGGATAAAATCACCAAATTTTGCACATGCTATGCATTACAAATACTGTAATTATATAATGCGAATTGCTAATTTTATGAGGAGATAATCACAAGATAATTTAGTAATTAGCATCCCATATTACCCAAAAAATGGAGAAAATGGATAGCACAAGTTCCTGAACCCTTACAGGACTTTACAGAGACACTTCATGAACTTGGCAGCACAAAATGACTGTAAAATCAGCCACTATGATAACATAACTAAACGTTACCTTTATTCCTCCCAGAAGCTCATGTCTACTAATGAAATGCAAAATACAGGAGTCTCTGTAACATCCATCGATTTAGATCAGTGCCTGACAAGCCTTGAGGCTAACGATTAGTTTTCTTCAGCGAAGACGAGAAGGAATAGTCTTAGCATCAGAGACAGATATCCAACTACACAATTCATGCGTAGTTTTTAGTTGAACTACAGATATATATCTCACTTTAATGAGGTGGAATCCACAAGTAGGTATCTCTACCTTGATAAAAATAAGAGGCCACGGGTTTGGTTTTTGTTTGCAATCCTGGGTAACAGGCATTAGCCTAATTACTGATATACACTATGGTACTTCAGTTTGGATGGTCTGAACACTGCAATTTAATGACAACAAAGATTCTAGTGTCTGTAAAACATGTAGGTTTGTATTTATGTGAGAGCAAATTCTATTTTTAGCAATAAAATAATCTGTAAAATGTTTCAAGTAAAAGAAAATAGAAAAATTAAATAAATAAATAATACTGGCTACTTAAATTATACATCCACACTCCCTAAATATCTGTTCGGTTAAACACGATACAGATTTCAGACTCACACTGGGATTGAATTCTGGTCTTCCAATTGAAAGGTAAGGGCACTACCATCTATGTAAGTGATCCAAAAGAAATTATATCAGATTAGGTTAATTTTATACTGCAAATGCATGGTGGGAAAAGTTACATAACCATTACAAAACAGTTCAGGTTCAGCAATGGACAATGATTCAACTTGCGATATAAGTAACACGAAAATTCACTTCAACTAGAATTTCCTAATCCTGGAATATACCAAACCTTCTTAACAAGACAATATTTAAAGCCTCTCTTTGCTGTAAAAAGAAAGTAAGCTGAGTCTAGGTTAGCCTAATAGGAATTTATTAACACCAAAAAGATATTAATTTAAAATTGTCGCAACCACGTAACGCATGAAATGGCAAAAATTCTCGGATCAAAATGTGACGATAAAATGGAACGTATTTTTTCAAAAGCATTGATATAAGTCAAGACAAATTCTTATCTTCTAGTGGGCTATTTTGTGTGATTACTGATTACAGAATTAATATCACCAGAATAAATTCTGCGCATATCTTTCTTTTTCCGGAAAGGCCAATGGTTCAGAAAGATGGAAATGTTAGCCTATACCTACTTGCCCATTACCAGAACTCGCCTAGCTTAGGGTAGCGACATGATGGCTTCCTTATGTTATCGTATAGTAAATTGGTGCCGTCCTATAAAATAGAAGAGCAAAATATATAGACGGAAACTAGACGTACGGAGGGTTTGGACGATTGACGTTCACGGCCTAAATAAACGTAAAATGTAAAATGTGGAACAGTTTTCTATAAAAGCATCGACATGATGTAACAGTTTGGTTATTAAGACCTACACAAGGGTCCTATCCATTTTTTTTAATTATTATAAGTTTTTTTGGTACCTACGGTCCTAGCCTTAGGTATTTGGGGGGGAGGGGGTGTCAAACCTTCTCTGAGGTTGTAACCTATTATGGCTAAGGGTTATGAAGTAAATATTAATATTTTAACCACAAATTTCTTTATTAAAATTATTAATCAAGGCCTAAATTTTAACCACAAATTTCTTTATTAAAATTATCAATCAAGGCCTAAATTTTAACCACAAATTTATTAAAATTATTAATCAAGGCCTAAATTTTAATCACAAATTTATTAAAATTATCAATCAAGGCCTAAATTTTAACCACAAATTTATTAAAATTATTAATCAAGGCCTAAATTTTAACCACAAATTTATTAAAATTATCAATCAAGGCCTAAATTTTAACCACAAATTTATTAAAATTATTAATCAAGGCCTAAATTTTAACCACAAATTTATTAAAATCATTAATCAAGGCCTAAATTTCAACCACAAATTTATTAAAATTATCAATCAAGGCCTAAATTTTAACCACAAATTTATTAAAATTATTAATCAAGGCCTAAATTTTAACCACAAATTTATTAAAATTATTAATCAAGGCCTAAATTTTAACCACAAATTTATTAAAATTATTAATCAAGGCCTAAATTTTAACCACAAATTTATTAAAATTATCAATCAAGGCCTAAATTTTAACCACAAATTTATTAAAATCATTAATCAAGGCCTAAATTTTAACCACAAATTTATTAAAATTATCAACCAAGGCCTAAATTTTAACCACAAATTTATTAAAATCATTAATCAAGGCCTAAATTTTAACCACAAATTTATTAAAATCATCAACCAAGGCCTAAATTTTAACCACAAATTTATTAAAATTATCAACCAAGGCCTAAAAATTTTAACCACAAATTTATTAAAATTATTAATCAAGGCCTAAGGCCTACGACATCTTAACCAACCAACAAAAAACTTAATAACAAAGCCTTTTTAACAGGCCTAATCGACAAAATTCACGGCCTACTTACTTATAAAATCGAAGACCCTAATCCCATAGGCCTGGAGACGACAGCTAGGGCCCTCGTCGTTTACAACACACGCCTCATTGGTACCCCACGGGACGTGACGTACAGGCCCGGTCTATGCACCCTGAAATATTACGTAATTGTTAAAATCTCTTGAAATTAACCAGGAAATGGAGATATGTGGTTAATTTACGGTTTATTCTATTTTAATCCGACTAAATAAGACGACAAATCACAACCCAAATCCCCGTGTTTACAACCCGGGGTTACAATCATGGGTATGGCGTCTGGCATATAAAACCACTCACAACTCATTACATATTCAACAAACAATCATCTTTGCCCATTTTATGATTAAATACAACCACCATCTTCGATCTCCTTACCTGGGCAGGTTAAATTCCTCGCTCACTGTCGCGGAAATCGAGGCGGAAATAAGGAACTTTCGGCCATAGAGGCGACAGAGAACAGCTATTTGTAAACACTGACAGGAAATGGCAGCTGGGCCGGGCACCAAATGTCCGTGGATTCAGCTTCGTTTATTGGTTAATTTTAGCCTTTGAATTGGTTGAATTGTCGTTAAATAATTGGTAGTTGGTCATTGGGATTATTTGGATCGATTGTAGATAGGTAGGAAGGCGGAAATATGCGTCAGGGGAGGTTAGAGCAGGGACGAGTTTCGGGTGGAGGGTGTTGGTGAAGAATTTTGGTGTTTTTAATTGTTTTTATGTGATATAATTTATTATTAATGCTTTTAAAGACATTTAAATAAATTAATTCACAAATATTATATTTAATTATAAGTATTACAGATTTAAAATGCCATTTACGTGAAAATATCAAGAGGAAGTGGTTCATTCGCGTAGAGAACTGTTCCGTGGGCGTAAGATTCCTATTGGGCAAATGTGTGGGCCACACTTGTATGTCTTAAGTAAATATTAGTAGACAAATATACAATAATAATGTAAAAGTTGGTAAGTATATCTATCAGTAACATTCGGCGAATAAACATTAATATATTTATTATTCTAAATCTGAGGAATAAAACACCAATGAGTTTATCATTCTAAAGCTATATAATCTTATTAAATTTTTTCTGGGTAAAGTAAAAAAAAAAAAAGCCTCGTGTAGGAAGATATAGCATAAAGTTGCTGACAGCTGCTGACGTTTGCAAGTGTCAGAATGTTGATTGGAGATAGTTAAAAGAGACTTCAGAAAGTAATGAAAGAGTCGGTGAAAGTTTCAGTACTTGAGAGAAAGATGAGAAAAATCTGGAGATTATCAGTTTTCTGCTCGAAGGGTTCACCCTACAATCAAGCGGTTCATGTATGAGAGAGAGAGAGAGAGAGAGAGAGAGAGAGAGAGAGAGAGAGAGAGAGAGAGAGAGAGAGAGATTAAATGCAGGCCCAATGGTACCCCCAATCCAAGGGGGCAACCCCTTCCCGGTGAGCATTCACGAAGACTGCAACCTGAAGGAGTTCGCTGACACCACTCTGGCTTGAGTGGGGGGAGGGGGAGGGAGGGGTATGGATGATGAGGAAGTGGTGTCTAGGACGTGGTGCGAGGAAGGATGAGGGGTGAGGGGTGAGGGATGAGGACTTAGGGGTAAACGTTACCCGTTAACCGTTAGTCGGAGTCCTGCTGGCGCTGAAGCTGAACTGACCGCAGACGTCTGACAGAGGCGATGGCGGTAGAACTTGGATCAATTTTTTGACAGTTTTTCGTTATTTTGTCTTTTTGACAGTTTTTCTAGCCGTCAAAAGACGGAAAAATGGTCTGAGAAGGGATACGCAATATTAACATTGGCCTTAAAAGGCCTTGTATCGCTTGTAAGTGATGCTGTTCCCCGGATAAGAGTGAAACATCTTATAGCACTGGGGTTCACAGGTCAAGTACCACATACATAATTGATACAGTTCCCAAGATAATCTTATTCTTTGAAAAGTGATTTGTGTCTTCGAGGAAATAAAATGAGCAAAAATCTATAAGTGATATGAATGAAACTCATATATAAGTGACTCATTTAAGTAATTTAAGTAATATGATTCCTCAAAAGTGAGGAAGGACAAAAAATAAAAAGTAGTGAATCTGTGATATAACTTCTTCTTCTTCTTTTTGAAAAGTGACTCGTCTCTTCGAAGGAAAAGAAAATTTCAAAAATCCAAAGTAATGTAGATGAAAGTAAGGCATAAAGTGACTTATTTAAGTGATTTAAGTGGTTAAGTGATTCCTCATTCTAGAGGATATGAAAAAAAAATCGTGAATCTATTAATACAACGTAATGAGGCATCAGGAAGAGTTGTAATACGGAGGTCACGTGATGACGAAGTTGCCTCATTAAAGAAAAATACTGTAAGTGAATCATAGTTACTTTCAAACACTTTTTTTATTGTTATAAATATATATAGATAAGAAATGCGTATTTAATAAATAGTCATACACCTTTCAAGTATATTTAAATACGTAATATATTTAATAAATATTGAAATGTATGAATTTACATGTAGAATATTAAAATATATTAATATCTTTAATGATTTTTATGACACACAAATGTGTGTGAGATAGGGTGTCTCACTGGGTGTTACGTGGCTGTTGTAGTATTCAAATTTTTTTTTTATATAAGTAAAAAACATGACTACTTTTAATATTTTGAATTAAATTTATTTTAAAAATTATTTTAAAATTAACTGGACCTGATAAATTGGAGAAATTTATTTAAATAAAAATAGGCCTATAATATTGCTTTAATTTTGTATATATATAACAAATAAAATTAGGTTTATACATATTGTTTGAATGGTGTCCGTTATTATAAAAATGATATAGAAAAATTATACTAGTTATTTTTTCTGAGTTAGATTATTGAATAAAAAAATTATATAGGAAAAAATTACAAAAATATCTGCAAATCTTTGAGAAGAAAATAAATAATACTTTTTGGGATATTATTTAGCACGTGTAGACCTATAAACACAAAGATATCTATTAACCAAACTTAATGTGGGATATAAATCATATGTTTTCTTATTTTACATAGCCCTTATAGGCCTATCTATTTATCAAACTTTATCATCGATGTTTTCTACAAACGCGTTGACCTTCTATAGCAGTGGTTCTTAACCTTTTTGAATGAATGAATCCCTTTCAAATCAGCAGTCAATTCTCGCACCCCCTGAATTGCTGAAATAAAAAAAAAACCTAAAACACAAAGTTGGTATGATGTGTATTCATAACAATACCACATTTTTAAAATTTCACTATTATTATTATTATTATTATTATTATTATTATTATTTATTACATAGAAAGATAGCATGCTTATATAAAAATACACTCTGCTTTAATTATTCATAGGCATCCTCACACCCCTTAGGAACCGGCTTCGCACCCATGCTCAAGAACCACTGCCTGAGTCTATAGGCCTAAGCTTTGCTTTTTATTTTTAGGTCATGTGCGCCCTACGTCACCTGAGGATCCTGGCCTTGTGCCTAGTGATCATCTCACCTTTGTGCATCTTGTTCTACAATTCGCCTGGAGTGCTGGAGTTGCACCCAGTCAATAACATCAGGTTGGTCGTTTGCGCGTAGGCCTATCTGTCACGTTCTCAGAAGATATTTTCTTTCTCATTTTTTCTTTAATTTTCCTTCTGTTTGCCTCTGTTATTCTAATGGAATGGAATATAGAATTTAGTCCCAAGGCCAAGCACTGGGATCTATGAGGGTCATTCGGCGCTGAAATTGAAATTGACGGTAAAAGGTTTGAAAGGTGTAACAGGAGGAAAATTCCAAAGCAGTTGCTCTATGGAACAAGTGTTAGGAGAGCGTGGATAACAAGGTGGAAGATAGACAATATGAATGGAGGTACAGTAAAAGGAATGAAAGGGGTTGCAGCTAGGGGCCGAAGGGACGCTGCAAAGACCTTTAAGTAATGCCTACAGTGAGCCGCATGAGGTGCAATGACGGCACTATCCCCCAAAGGGGCTGTTATTATTAAGATGATTAGTAGTAGAAGCAGTGTTACTAAACAGTAGTATGTAAGCCTTTCTGCTTCTGTTATTATTATTATTATTATTATTATTATTATTATTATTATTATTATTAGTTTAATATTACAAAATCATGTATCAAAAAGAGATCATTTACTTCTTGGGTGACCCCACTTAGAAGGTGCTAAATTCAGCTGAATTTTTATATAAATACTTATACATTTACTTCATCTGTCCATTATTCAATAGAAATACATCCTGTAGTCTTCGCAACTTACTTCAAGTGTTATCAGCAACATAAGCCACTTATTAGACACAGAAAACTTGATCACATGAAGTTGACACCAAACACTTACAAAATATGGCGCCATTTACCAACTATCTCGCACGCATTCTGTTCCTCACTTACATACTTTTTTCCTCACTTCAAATATACTTTTATTCAAATATACCCAAGCCAGGCCACTGGCTCTATCCTATCCCATATATCAGAGGTATCTTCTCACAAATATTCAAACTTCCAGGTTCAATATCTTCCAATCAAACGAGATATTTAAGGAAGAGAAAAATGTCAGCCAGTGTCTCCCTCACCAACACGTCATGTATTTGAAGACTCATAAGTGTGGGTCTTCTACCGTCCAAGTAAGGGAGATTACTTTATTGATTATAAGTATATTCATATGAATAACTTAACCATACTTGGAAATTTAATTGAGAAAAATGATGGCTCTCCCAATTAAAAAAATATATATATTTATTTCAGAATGTTTTCTTGAGATATGGTCTCAAGAACAACCTGACCTTTGCCCTTCCGGAGAGCGGGAATATTTTCGGAATACCTGAGTTGTTTGAGGTGAGGTTTTTTTGTTTATATAGGCCTAACTAAGCTTATTTAAACATCAATCTTTCTATTTGCAAGAGGTATAGGCCTAGCTAAACTTATTAAAAACCAAGATTTCCATTTGCAAGATATATGTATATATGTATATATATATATATATTTATATATATATATATATATATATATATATATATATATATATATATATATATATATATATATATATATATATGCCTTAATAGGCTCATCAAAAATCATAATCTTTCTATTCACAAGAGGTATCAGCCTAACTAAGCTTATTTTAAATATAATAATCTTCCTATTGTAAGTGGTATAGGCCTATTAAGGTTATTAATAACCATAATCTTTCCATTCCAAGATGTACAGGCCTAGCTAGGCCTAATTCAAAAATGGTTACAAAATCCTTGAAAATCCTCGAAACCTCCTATTTCAGGCCAAGATGATCCCAAACCACCTCTTACCTCCCGGAGGCAAAGTGGACCTCTTCGTCACCCACTCCAGACTCAACGTTCCGGAGCATTCCAAAGTCCTCCACGAAGACTCACGGTGGGTGACCATCATCAGGGATCCCGCAAGGCAGTACGAGAGCCTCTTCATTTTCTTCAAGTTGGGGGAGGCCTACGGACTCAATCTGACGCAGTTTAGGGATATGCCTATCGAGGTTAGTATAGGCCTTTGGTTTTCCTAATTGAGTTCATTCAATTATTCTTTTCATTAAAATCAATGTATATATACTATATATATGTGTGTATATATATACTATATTATATTATATATATATATATATATATATATATATATATATATATATTATATATATATATATTATGATTCTGGTTTAGTCTCGGTGACAGTAGGCCTAGTTATAATCTCGTTGCATCGAATTCAAACAATTACGGCTGGTAACAAAATCAATATATTTTTTTAGAATCTGCATAAAAATATATTGATGTAGAACAACGAATCATCAATTTTAAGTCTAAAAAATTTATACGTAAATTAGAAAAAATTTTCATTTTTTTTTTTATTTAGACTTAAAATGTTCATTTTAAACTTTTAAAATTTTAATAAATACATTTTTTACGATTCTGCATTAATGTTATAATAGGTAGAACAAAGACTCATCAAATTTATGTCTAGTGTAGATTTGAAATGTTGGTTTAAAGAGTTTAAAATGTTAATAAATATTCTTTTTAAGATTCTGCATTAATTTTTAAGACTTGAACAAATAACCATCAATTTAAAGTCCAATCTTTGTCTAAAAATTTTTTTTCTTTGATTTCTATAAAGTCATTTTAGTTCTCCCAAAATTATAAAACACCAATTTTTCATCTAAAAAATTAACGAAATTCCCCCACCCCTTCCTTCTGCAGAAACTGGCCGCCCTTCCAAGAAGACTGGGCATATACGGCAGGAACCAGGTGCTCTTCGACCTAGGCTACCCGGACAACATGTCCGTGACCCAGCTGAGGTCAGCGATGGATCGCCTGGACAAACTCTTCGACCTGGTCATGATTTCGGAGTTCATGGACGAGTCCCTGGTCCTCCTGAGACACCTCCTCTGCTGGACGCTCAACGACGTGGTCTCCTTCACCATGAACGCCCGGAGGGAGGCGCTGAAGCCGCCCTTGGAACCCGAACTCCTCAGCGCCCTTCGGGAGCTCAACAGCGCGGACGTTTTGCTCTACGACCACTTCCTGGCCAAGCACCGAAGGGCGGTTCTGGAGTTCGGTCTAGACAAGATGGCCGACGAGGTGAAGGAGCTCCGCGCCCTTCAGGAGGAGTATTTCGACTCCTGCGGGACGCGGGAGATGGAGGTGTATTCGGGGATGGTCAACGTCTACTTCGCCTCCAACAAATCGGAGCAGGACTGCGTCATGATGACGCTTCCGGAAATGCCGTTGACGAACGCGGCCAGGAAGCACCAGAAGGCTTTGCTCAAAAGTCTGTATAATAAGACTTCTGAAGTTAGGCATAGGTCGTAGGTCTAACCGACGTCTAACAGGCTTTGCTCCAAAGTCCGGAGCCTTCGAAGTTAGGCCTGGGTCGCAGGCCTCACAAGCTTTACTCCAAAGTCTGGATAAGCCTTTTTGTAGATAGGCCTGTATCATCATAGGTCTAACAGGCTTTGCTCCAAAGTCTGGAGCCTTCTGAACCAAAGCCTATGTCATAGGTAGGCGTTGCTCCAAAGTCTGATTAAGCCCTCTAAAGCTAGGCCCAAGTCATAGGTCTAATAAGCCTTGCTCCAAAGTCTGAATACGCTTTCTGAAGTTAGGCCTAGGCAAGTCTAATGGGATCCGTCAAAATCATTCATAATCTTATGTAATCGCATTGTTAAATATTATATATCATTATCACATCCATCATCATCATAATCATTATTTTATCATATTGATTGTACAGTACCTAATACAAAATAAATGCTTTAAAAAAGGCATATTTAATTTTAGACATTTTTCCTAATTCATTTTTTTTTATATCCTCCAAGACTTAATCACAGTTCCTGGCCACATAAAGATTCCCGGTGGTTCCTAATGGACAGTAGACTAATATTAAAGACTGAGTTTCAAAATAACGTTAAAAGTTCCAGTTTATTTTAGGCTAATATCAAGGACCGTGAACTTATTCCATATAATTCTTTCAAGATGACATTAAAAGTTCTATTCAATTTCGTATTTTTTTTTTTTATTTTGCACAATTTTCTTTTCATAAGTCTTTAGACTGAAGATAGAACCAACGTACCATGGATTCCTATTATTAAGACTAAAAATAATTGATTAAGTTCTGTATTTTGGCGTCACAAAACCAAATGTCATCGAGGAGAGTCCTAAGGCTCAAATCTCCTAGGAGAAATTTAAAGAAGAGTTCATTCGACTCTAAATTAATGAATGAATAATTCGGCGCACTTAAAATTAATCTTTTTATATACTTTTCCATTTTAATTATAAATAAATACGCGTGCTTAAAGTTCACTTGACTACAGCAAAAAGTAGGCCTAAATATTTCGGCCCTCGGAGAAAGCAACGGTCTCTTTAACCACACTTTTACCTAATTTACTTTTCTTTACATATACACATTTGCGCGGAGACAAAGAATGATTGCATGATGGATGCCATGTTCTTTCATCAAACTGTCTGAGATACAACATGTGGATGCTTTAGCCACTTTCATCAACCTTATCTTCTAACAGATACACACACACACACATGTTATACAAAGAATGTATCTTTACTCCTATCTTCAAAATGTCAATCATTTCTTATCCATTAGTCCTCCTCATTTGACACCATAAATGGAGATTATCTGGTCTTTCAGTTTATTAAAGAATAATAATAATAATAATAATAATAATAATAATAATAATAATAATAATAATAATAATAATAATAATAATAAAGACACAACATTCTAAAATATTCTTTCAAATTCCAGTTCATTATCATCACTATAAAAGCGCGGAGGACTTCATTGCAGGAATAAATATATTTTATATAATTGATAAACCAATATAAAAAATCTACCTATATTATCTTCTATATACTTAAAATGAGGCCTAGAATATCAATAAGAATAAAAATGAAGGAACATGGCGCGAAATTACACTTCAAAAATAAATAAAGATGACAAATTGTTTTTATTTTACCGTACAAGACTTAGGTCTAGGCAAACTCGTTCATATCCCCGCACGCAGAGAGAGAGAGAGAGAGAGAGAGAGAGAGAGAGAGAGAGAGAGAGAGAGAGAGAGAGAGAGAGAGAGAGAGAGAGAGAGAGTTTACAGTACATAACCGGGCCACGTCACGCGAAGCCATAATGACTTTGAGGAAAATGGATATTACCTGTTTTAAGTTTTCTGATCATAGCGGAAGTCTCGTATATCAGTCTGGGACTGAGGAGCAAGAGCCCGTGCCAGCACAAGGCTGGCTTAATCTAAATCATCAAAATTGAAGAAAATTAATCGATGTTTATTTGGCAAAATAAGGTAAGCAAAATTAGGCCAATGTAGTTAAACGCCTCAAAAATTTTTTAAATTAGGTTTTAATAAAATTATATGGTAAGAAAAGTAATTTAAAAACAGATAATTTTGTAATTTTTTAAATTATGAACAAAGTCAAATAATGTTTAACAGTTTTTTATTAGAGAACTAAGACATAGGCCTATCGAGATTATTGGAATAATTAAGCAAATAATATAAAATGTTCGAAAAATTATATTAAATTTGTTTCCTCAAACGTAAAGAGCAGAGATCCTTCAATGATTGTTTGCTTCAAGTGCTTTCAATGAAACGATTCTAACTAACTTATAAAAGTTATAAGTAGAGCATAAGCTGCGTCAAATTACTTTCAAGTATATAAAAAAGCATTTTAAAGTAACTGACATCGCAAGATATCTATAATGATCTCCATATTCTTTTTTATTTATTATTTTTTTTTAGGTAAACATGTCTCGATCCAGAAGTCAACAGCGCCAAATTGCATTCGTGATGGCAGTTATATTCTCGAGTTGCTTTCTCCTTCTTTCACGAGGTTGGTAAGTTTGGAGTCACTTTCACCACACTCAAAATATTGGAAGTTATCCATTACTATAATGTAGGTATATATGGTCTGTCTATGGAGCAACAGTCTGTGCTGGTATAATGCCTGTCTGGTCTAGCAATTACAAATTAGACCTACTTTGGGTCACCTCAGAATTTCAAAAATCTGACCAATTTCTGTAAGTAAAATTTGGGATGTGGTGTTCTACTGGGTGTTACATTTGCCTTAGCTTCTTACATTACTGGATGCATACTGTGTGAATGTATTTATTCATTCCATTTGCAATTATTAATCTATTTACATCTTAGAAACATGATTTACTTTGCACTTCTGAATTCTATCAGAATGAAGCAGATGGGTCTTTCCTGCTCATAGCTGTCCTTTTGTTTTGTTTTCCCCTTTTCTGTCTCCCTGGATTAACGGATTTCTTTCCATTGCAGTGCAAAACGGCCTGGACAAATCTCTCGCAGAAAGACGCAACGAAAGAGAACACGACAAACCGATAAGCAACGATAGACAGAACAGCAAGAGGGATTTGCAAAGGGCGCTCCATAATTCCACAAGAGATCCTGAAGGTGTGACTGAAGAAGGAACTACCGCCTCCAACGGTTCCTTCCCAGTCGCGTACCAAGACGACCCAAGGCTCTTATCATACGTCCGGGGCCTAATCCATCCGCCTGCCCCAACATACGTCCCGTATAACTTTACCAGACACTGGAGGAGATACTTTTCTCAGTACAATCGGAGCATTTACCTCACTGAGGAGCTTCTCAAAGGGGTGGTAGGTCTCATCAGTGTGGGTGGAATGTTTAAAAAATTTGGTGATATTGATTGATCAGTTTGACTGATTGGTCTATTGATCTGGCCCTGATGGGGGGGATTTTGGGTTGAATTAAACGTGATTTCTATTCTATAGATAAAACTGCAAAGAATTCTGGTAATGGACATTTTCTAACCAAGGTCTGTGCTGTTCAAATGGGGTATCTTTCTTGTAGAAGACAAGCTAAAGATTACAAAGGTTAGGATATGGTCACTTATTGGTCTAAACGTGAATACTCGCCAGAAAGTGTTCAGGAAAACCTCTTGTCCACTAAATGCAGACAACCAAATCTCAAAGATGTCCTCCACTTTCTTCGACAGCGCGGCGGCATCTTTGTCGAACTGGGGGCTTTGGACGGAGAGACACACAGCAACACGGTCTTCTTGGAAAGAGAACTGGGGTGGACGGGGCTCCTCATAGAACCTCTTCCGGAAAGTTTCAGGAGCCTCACCACGAAGGGGAGGAAGGCTTACTCCATCAATGCCGGAGCTGCGCTCACCAACAAATCAGCCATCAGACATCTGTACCGGTATTAGTCCTCCATTGTTTTTTCTAAGTTTACCCTACAAGCATCTTATGAGAATGAATTACATGGTATAAAGCATATTCAGAAGCAATTTTAAAATATTATAGCTCAATCCGTGAAGAAATTCTCTCCTAGTTGGTTTTCCTTTTACAAAATTATAGTGGGTGGACTCATTCAATCAAAACCTAATTTTTATAATACTTCTTGTACCACAAGGAACAAATCTTATGAAAAATGTTTTAAGTCTGAAGCATTTTCCTGAATAATGTTTAATGTTTAATGAACTCAAAAATACCTAACGAAAACATTGTCGCCAACTGTGATTTTAAAATGAATCTCCGCATTATTTGCCATGACTCTTACATAGGCTACAGGGCTAGATTAAGATAGTTCATCTTTAAAGTGTCATAAACTCACTAAAGTGTTGCTATACTCTGTCCTCTTTTATAACATCCATTTTTTGTGGGGCATTTTCATTTCCTATCTTATGGCTTACCTGCCTCGTTTTCCTGTACAATATAAATCTCTACCCTATTTCCTGCCAGCCCTCTGCCAACAATATGAAGTCTCCCTTCTTCCTTCTATTCAATCACTCTTTGTACCTCTTCCTTCCAACAACATGTCTTATAAAAATTCCCCAATACTGTATTATACGTCAGACTTCTTTTCTTCCAATGTCAGTCTTCCTCTTTTCATAGTTTCACTAGCTCTTCATTCTATGCTTTACGACCTTACTGCTTTTCTCTTTCATTTAATTAAATACATTTTTATATATTTACAGTATTACTTTATTTTTTCTGTATAATAAGTGAGATTTCTTTCTGTATTTCCCTTTACCTTCTCTCTTAACTCCAAATGAACACCTTAATATTCTTTGGAAGCTTGAATTTTGAGTCAATGGCCCTGTGGGCTGGTTCCATATGAATAGGGTTCATCTTCTGAATAATAATAAATACTGTCAAATTCATTAGCATCAGTCCAGGCTGTGTAAAACATGCCCCACCTGGTAAATAAGCTTAAAACTTCTCAACTCATATATTATTTAAAAACCAACTTCAGCAAATTTAAATCTTTGAAATGATAAGACCTCCAATACTGCTTCTCCCCTTCTGATTTCTTTTGGCAAAGTTGTATCATCTGTTCCCGAGAGACCATTTTGTCATACCTCTGCTTGGTGGGACTTATGCTGAAAACTTTCCCTTAAATTCTTGAAGTCTCCTTCTAAACTGACTGATGGTAGATAAATAAACCAAAAAAACATGTATTGTATTCCTAAGATCAACTTAATCTCAATTTTCTTACATTTATTTGCCCAAGTTCTATCGCATCTTCAACCATTTCATTTTCGAAAACAGTTTCATTCCTATTTTTCCTGCATCAGAATATTGGAATTGGGATATAAAATTTAGGTCAATGGCCAAGTGCTGGGGCCTGTGGGGTCATTCAAAGCTGGAAGGGAATTGAGAGTAAAGATTTAAAATGTGTAACAGGAGGAAAGCCTCACAGTTGCACTATGTGTACTGTAAGTATGTTTAAACTTCAGGAATTCTCTTAACAGGGCCTATGATTACACGTCAGTGGGGCTACGCCACATCAAAAACTATACAATAGAGACGACTGCCGTCGAGATGTTTCCCCTCTACACCATGCTTCTGGCTGTAAACATCACCGTCATCGACTTCTTGTCATTAAATGTAGAAGGAGAAGAACTAAAGGTAAGGCTAACGTTGAAAACATACGAACGTATCTCAAAATCTCCGTAATAAGAATGTTCGTTACTTTCGCAGAATTATTGCTAACTCTACACTGAATTTTATAGTAGCACTGTACAGTACAGTACAAACGAGTTACATTCTGAACGGCTGTTCATATCTTGAATTGTTTATAAGTTGGTCTTCTTGCCTATTCAAGTACAGTAGAATATAAATTCAATACAGTACTGGATGGATGCTTTTTCATCCAAAAACACAATACTTTACTGTACACTTCACATACAGTACTGAATTTTATAGAGTACAGTACTTTATTAATATAAATGATACATAAAACCTAAATAAGTTGTGTTGATAATACAGTTATTTCTTACCGAACACATATTTAATCTACGATCCCCTTTGTCCATATCTCTGAATGTTCGTAACCTGAATGCTCACAGGTGTCTGTATACAGTATCTGAAACATGAAATCCCCAATTATTAAAAAAAAAAATTAAGACCACTAAGACTCATCATTTCAAGTAATGGTTCGGCATTCAGCTGAACTCATGACATGCTATAAAACTGGCAAGTCACATATGGAAGACAGACATTTTCTAGCTGGAAAGAGAAGTGAATTCTACAGAGGGTATTCTGGATAAAACTGTCACAAATGGACGTGACTGTATCAAGCAAACTATCCAATCACTGTAGCCCCATTTCCATTCTACTGAAATACAGAATTGGTTTTACATGCACCTGGAATTTTTATGCACAATGTATTCCGGTATCAGGACAAAACACTGCTTTAATATACAACCAAGTTGCCTGTTATAGCATAGCATTTCAGTAAGGCTGCATTTGCAAACCTCAGACCCTAATTCTCATCCACTTCTCGCAGGTATTACAAACAGTGCCTTGGGACAAGGTGCAGGTCAGGGTAATGTGCGTCGAAATCAACCAAGTTGAAGGTGGGGCTCCAGCAGTGATAAGTTACATGGTGAAACAAGGATATATTCTATTAAGTCTTAGGTACATAGACGCCTGGTTTGCTAAAAAAGAACTTCTGGAAGAGACGATGGGAATAAAACTCGTTCCGAACAATTTGGAATACAATGTGGTGCATGATTACTGATGTTCAATAAATTATTTTATTTATTATTTAGTGTGAGCCTTTTCTTATACACCAAACTTATCCCACAGAGATCAACAACTATCATTTTGTTCAGTTAGGTAACCTTTCACACATCTGCTAATACGCAGCCAATCTGTCAAACTTCTCAGCTCCAGAGGCCTTTTATTCCTCACACTGTTGAACTGTGGAGTAGCTTCTTTGTATATTACCTACATAAGTCCGTAATTTCTTTCAAATGAACACCATAATCTTTGGAAACTTGAATTTCAAGTCAATGGCCACTATAGGCTTGTTCCATATGGGTTTATATTCTGTATAATAATACTGTAATAATAATATCCTATGTCCCTCTGGGTCCAAGCTAGTCCCAAAGCATTAATTTGTCCATCCTATGGCTTTTCCTTAAAAAGAGGTGAACACAAATGTACATATAAATGAAAAAAGAATAATCGAAACTAGAAGCAAGAGTTGAATCTTTTTTTTCCTTCCAAAAAACATATCTATACAGATAAATAATCCAGTTTTGTACAATGAACTTAAGAATGGGAGTGGTTCCTTTTTCGTATTAACTTTTGAATCTAGTTGGCAAAATGTGCAACATCCTAAACGTTACATTTACAAAATGTCACCGCTTGAGAAAAAGACTGTAAGAAGATTCTAGGAAAACCTCTCATTGGGACATATCTGGAAATACAGGACACTTACAAAGAAAAGCAAGTTGTTAAGACTTACGAGATGTGAGGTTAGTTACTGCAATCATCCATGGTTTCTGATGACATGGAATGGGAGTTGCAAAAATACAATATACATTAGTTTATAATACGGTTTCTGTGGGTCGTTCACTCTTCCTCTTCCTCGTCTTCGATGGCTGGCTCGTCATAGCGGTGCTTGATGTGCTTCCACAGTTTCTGCAAAGCAAGACGCAAAAATTAGTGACTTGAAAAGGCATAACCCACAAAAATTATAGACTTTTTAAAAATGACAAAAAAATTAGCAACTTGAAAAAATAAAACTTACAAAAATAAAAGGCTCTACACAAAAAATAAATAAAAGAAGACACGAAAATTAGCGACTCGAAAAAGCAAGACACAAAAATTAAAAGCTTCTTTACATCCACACACACAAAAGGAATTTTCCTAGGGAACGGAATGGAATATAGAATTCGGGCCAAAGCCCAAGCGCTGGTACCTATGAGGTCATTCAGCGCCGAAAGGGGAGCAGCAAAAAGAATGACAGGGGTTGCAGCTACGGGCAGAAGGGACGCTGCAAGGAACCTCAAGTGATGCCTGCAGTGTGCCACGTGAGATGCACTGATGGCACTGACCCCCTTCGGGGAATTTCCCGAGGATACCACAGCTTTGTTCAGTATGCCGACGATGCAACACTTGTGGGTGTTGTGAAGTCTCCATTTACGAGAAATCTAGCCGCCCTCAGCCTTGCAATAACCTAGATGTTGCGACGCCAGTTTTGACAGACATAATCAATCAATCAATCAATCAATCCACTGCCTTGGGGCTGGAAACGTAACTTATTTACTCTGAGATTGTTACCTTGCCTTGCCCTGCCTGGCTCTCAGCCATTTTATGAGCCATTGCCATTTCTAAATATGTTATCTAATGTCAAGTCTCTCTCTCTCTCTCTCTCTCTCTCTCTCTCTCTCTCTCTCTCTCTCAACTTCCTCGAAAATCACTTCTCAATCACCTCGTCTCTTAAGATTAGAATTCACTTTAGCTGGGGGGATACTCACGTGATTCAAAATTTCGGACGGACCCTGGCACGCCCACCATGAAAACACGCCCCTCTCGCATGCTACGTCCTTTTTGGGCGTAAATTGGGTATTTAACACTGTAACGGCATCATCAACACTATCTCCAGCCATTAATAATAAGCAATGAAGTTGATGAGAACACTATTTCTCAAGTCAACCGCTTCTGTCACTTGTAGTAATAGTAGTAATAGGTTGGCTTTATCTTTGAAACGGCTCCCCTACTCTTTTTATTTCTCCTTTGTGTTTGTTTAAGTTTTTTGTCCCTGTAAAGCTACAATTCTTTTATAAATTCTTTCCTATTTCAATTTCCCCCTTCACAAGATCTGTAAATAAAAATATGTCAGCTATCAATTCCTCTTTATTATCCTGATATGACTGCTGAACAAAACTGTATCTGTTTCTAATCTCATTTTTTTTTCATCACAGCACAAACATTTTGTATCTTCCCTTTTAGTCTATTCCTATCATTTAATTCTAGTATGCCTTGTCTAGCCCTACTGATCAGCATTGTTTTTTTAGTGTTATTCCTCCTTTGTTTGTGTCTGTTTAAGTTTTTTTTTCTCTGTAAAGCCATAATTCTTTTATAAATTTATACAACAAAAACATCAAGAGTTTGCGGCAATATACAGAATGTTTCCGAGAGTTTATGATACAGCATATTATAGAACACGGTTCCTTTTAAACATTATATAAGGAACATAAACTACAGTAGGTTTCTGTTTCCTAACAGTTGCAGTTATTATTATTATTATTATTATTATTATTATTATTATTATTATTATTATTATTATTATTATTATTATTATTATTATTATTATTATTATTCAGAAGATGAAGCCTATTCATATGGAACAAGCCCACTAAAGGGGACATTGACTTGAAATTCAAGCTTCAAAGAATGTTAAGGTGTTCATTACGAAGTAAGACGAGGTAAAGGAAATAAAAAAAGAAGAGACACCACTTATTAAAAAAGAAAAAAGTAAATTAATAAATTAACAAACAGATAAAAATGAATTAAAACGCAAGGAGAATTTGGACCATCGAAGGATGGCCTCTTGTTCGTCACTTTTTCGTAAGTTGTATTTCAATAAAATCTTTCACAATTCACAACTGATCCCTAATCCCCTTTATCTGCCGAGAGCAACCAGGTTCTTCTTTCATTTTAATACATTTTTATATATTTATTATCTTTTTTTATTTTTAGTAAGTATTCCCCTTTACTTCCTCTTACTTCTTCGTAATGAATACTACATTCTTCGGAAGCTTGAGTCAGTGGCCCCCGTGGGCTTGTTCCATATGAATGGGTTTCAGGTACTGAATAATAATAATAATAATAATAATAATAATAATAATAATAATAATAATGCATTCTGGCGTCGCAACAGCAGAAGTCATAGAAGGGCGCCAAAATGCTCAAGTCTCTTATGATAAATTTAAAAGAAGAGTTTATTTGATTCTAAATATTTCGGCTCACTAAAAAAAGTAACTGATCTACTCAGCTACACAAAAAGCATATCTTATTAATCTTTTCATATATTTTTTCATCTTACTTAAATATAAATGTATTGAAAACTTATCTGACTGCAGCAAAAAGTATGCCTAGATATTTCTGCTCACTTAAGAAGGTAACCGGTCTACTTGAAACACGAAAAAGCGTGATGTTATTCTTATCCTTTTATCTAATTTACTTTTTTTATATATACAACTTGCGCGTAAATTAGTCAAGTAAATAACGAACCACTAAGAAAAAAAGACTAACAAAGATCAACAAAGAAAAAACGCGAAAACGATCGCATAATGGATGCCATGTTCTTTCATCAAACTTTCCTCTAACAGAGATATACGTAACTCCTCGCCGAGTTGTAGGAAAGAATGGATGAAAATTATTACTCTCACCTCTCTCTCTCTCTCTCTCACCCTTTTTTTGTTTCTGTACCACACACACACACATCCTCACACGCGTACAGAATATTTTTAATGACGATAAAAGTCATCCGCTCTCTTTCACACACATACGTAAAGAATATCTTTGTTCCTGCCAAAATGCCACTCGCTTCTTGTCAAGTGGAACCTCCTCTTTTGACACCATAAATGGAGATGAATAATAATAAACACATCACATTCTTTCAAATTCCGGGTCACCATTATCAATCACCATAAGCATGGACTTCATAGTCTTCATAAGAAGTTTCCATGATTGATGAATTAATATACAAAAATAATACTTATAAATAACTCGTACACAATTAAACGAAGGTTGGATCATTAATAAATATAAAAATGAAGGAAAATTGTGTTAAACTAAAGTTTAAAACTAAATAAAATGAGTTTTTTTTTTTATTTTACTGTACAAGACTTTGGTCTCAGCCAACTCGTTCATTCGTCTACACGCAAACACATGATGGAGAGAGAGAGAGAGAGAGAGAGAGAGAGAGAGAGAGAGAGAGAGAGAGAGAGAGAGAGAGAGAGAGAGAACCTTTCATATATGCTTGTCTTTTCCTCAATGGTAATGCATAACTGAGCAACGTCAACCGGTACGATTTTAAGACTAAGGAAAACAGTAGATGAATATTATAGCTGTCTAAGTTTTCTGATCAGCCGAAGGTTGCGGAGCAAGAGCCCGCGCCAGCACAAGGGTGGCTTAATCTAGACCAGTCAAAATTGAAGAGAATTAATTGAAATTTATTTGGCAAAGAGGATTAAGGTAAGCAAACTTAGGCCTATGGTAAAATGCCACAAATTTTCTTTTAAAAATTAGGTTTATTAATGTTATATTGTGAGGAAAGTCACTTAACAATAGGGAAAGTCACTTAAAAACAGACAATTTTCTCTTTTTTTAAAATTACGGAAGAGATAAAAGTCAGTTTAAGCAGTGTATAACATTAATATAAAAAAGATTAGTGAAACTTGGTTTAATGGTACTATAATCAAGCATAAAGTGCATCCTAGGCCTATGTTTACTCTTATTATAAATGTACGGCTAGTTAATTCACTTAAAAATAGACAATATTGTCTTTTTTTTATTTATAAAAGAGGTAAAAGTCATTTTAAGACAGTGTATGATAATATTTAATATTAAAAAAAATTGGTAGAACTTGGTTTAATGGTACTATAATCAAATTTAAAGTGCAACCTAGACCTATGTTTACTTTGATTAGAAATGTGTGGCTAGAAAAGAAATTTCAAAACAGACAATTTTTTCTTTGTTTTAATTATTAAAGAGGCAAAAGTCCATTTAAGATGTATGATAACATTAAGTATTTATAAATTAGTGGAACTTGGCTTAATGGCACCATAATCAAACATAAAGTGCAGCCTAGACCTATATGAAGATCACTCAAATGATGACGTTTTGCTGTTTATCTATTAGAGAACAACGATATAGGCCTATCGAGATTGTTTAAATAACTTTGCAAATATAAAATGTATGAAAATTATTATATATATAAAAAAAAATGGTTTCTTCAATCGTATAGGGGCCAGAGATGCTTCAATGATTGTCTCTGGTTCAAACGCTTTCAATCAAACGATTCTAGCTAACTTATAAAAGTTAAAAGTAGGACATAAGTTGCGCCAAATTACTCTAAAGTATATAAAAAACATTTTAAAGTAACTGACATCGCAAGATATCTATAATTGTCTCAATAATCTTTTTTTTTTTTTTAGGTAAACATGTTTCGATTCAGAAGTCAACAGCGCCAATTTGCACTCATGATGGCAGTCATATTATCGAGTTGCTTTCTCCTTCTTTCACGAGGTTGGTAAGTTTGGAGTCACGTTCACCGCAATCAAAATACTAGAGGTTATCCATTACTAAAATGTAGGTATATATGGTCTGTCTATGGAACAACAGTCCATGCTGGTATAAGGCCTGTTTGGTCTAGCAATTACCAATTAAGACCTACTTTGGGTCACCTCAGAATTTAAAAAATCTGACCAGTTTCTGTATATATAAAATTTGGGATGTGGTGTTCTGCTGGGTGATACATTTGCCTTAGCTTCTTATGTTACTGGATGAATACTGTATGAATGTATTTATTCATCCCATTTCCAATTATTAATCTATTTATGTCTTAGAAACATGATTACCTTTGTACTTAAGACTTTCATCAGAATGAAGCAGGTGGGTCTTTCCTGTTTATTTCTGTCCTTTTTTTTATTTTTCATCTTTTCTGCCTCCTGGATTAACTGCATTTCTTTCCATTACAGTACAAAATGGTTTGGACACACCTCTGCAGAAAGACGCAACGAAAGAGAACAAGACAAACCAATACGCAAAGAGAGACAGCACCTCAGGAGGGATTTGCAAAGGACACTCCATAAATCCACGAAAGACCCTGACGATGTGATTGACGAAGGAACCACAGCACCCTACGGTTCCTTCCCAATAGCATACCAAGACGATCCTAAGCTCGTATCCTACGTCAGGGGCCTAATCCACCCTCCTGCACCTAGAGACGTCCCGTATAACTTTACCAGACACTGGAGGAGATACTTTTCTCAGTACAATCAGAGCATGTACCTCACTGAGGAGCTTCTCAAAGGGATGGTAGGTTGCATCAGTGTGGTGGAACGTTTAAAAAATTTGGTGATATTGATTGATTGGTTTATGACTCTTTGGTCTATTGGGGGATTCTGGGTTGAATTAAATATGATTTCTAATATTCTGTAGCTATAAAACTGCAAAGAGATCTGGTACTGGGCATTTTCTAATGTAAGAACAGGCACTTGGTCTATACCAAAGTCTGTGCTGTTCAAATGGGGTATCATTTCTTATCCAAGGCAGGCTATAGATCAAATAGGTTAGGATATGGTCACTTATTGGTCTAAACTTGAATACTTGCCAGAAAATATTTACGAAAACCTCTTGCCCACTAAAGATACCTAGTAGTCTCAAAGATGTCCTCCACTTTCATCAACAGCGCGGTGGCACCTTCGTCGAACTGGGGGCTTTGGACGGAGAGACCCACAGCAACACGGTCTTCTTGGAAAGAGAACTGGGGTGGACGGGGCTCCTCATAGAACCTCTTCCGGAAGGTTTTAGGAACCTCACCACGAAGGGGAGGAAGGCCTACTCCATCAATGCCGGAGCTGCGCTCACCAACAGATCAGCCATCGAAAACTTCAAGTAAGTTGTGTGTGGTCAGATATCTGTGCCGCTGTTCAATAGTACAGTGCTATTATGTGCTGAAAGCAAAAATCCTTCACTGTTTCTCTAATAAGGGAATAAATTACACAGTATAAAGCCTATTCAGATTCATTTTTAAAATATTATTGCTTGATCTGTGAATAAATTCCCTCCCAGCTGGCTTTCTTTTAAAAATTTTTTAGTAAGTGGACCCATTCAATCAAAACTTTTAGTGTTTGTATACTTCTTGAACCATGAGGAACATAAATCTTAAAGAAAAATACCTTTCAGTTCTGAAGCATTTTCCAGTATAATGTTTAACGAACTAAAAAATTCCTAACAATCTCTTGTCACTAATAAGAGAACACTTTGAAATTAGTGTCTCTGCAAGGTGCAGTTATAAAATCATTATGTGCATGCCATGACTCTCTTACAGAGGCTACAGGGCTCGATTACGATAGTTCAGCTTTGAAGTGTCATAAACCCCTTGAAGTGTTTATACACTTGATCCCCTTTTACAACGTATCCACCTTTCCTGGGTCATTTCAATTTCCTACCTAGTAGCTTGCCCGCCTCATTTTCCTGTACAGTATAAATCTCTACCCTCTTTCAACACTTTGAAATCTCCCTTCTTTCTTATATTCAACCCTATTGCTATTCTCCTTGAAT
Source organism: Macrobrachium rosenbergii (assembly GCF_040412425.1). NCBI lineage: Eukaryota > Metazoa > Arthropoda > Malacostraca > Decapoda > Palaemonidae > Macrobrachium > Macrobrachium rosenbergii. The sequence continues at coordinate 7,026,978 of NC_089780.1, read as the reverse complement.
TTTAATACATTTTTATCTATATATTAATTTATTTCTTTCTTTTTAATAAGTGAGATCTTTCTGTATTTCCCCTTACCTTTTCTTACTTCCTAATGAGCACCATAATATTCTTTGGAAGCTTGAGTTTCAAGTCAATGGCCCCTGTGGGCTTGTTCCAATGAATAAGGTTCATCTTCTAAATAATAATAAACACTGTCACATCAATTAGCAACAGTCCATGTTGTTTAAAACATGCCTCACCTGGTAAATAACTTTAAAACTTCTCAACTCATATATTACTTAAACACAGACTTCTGCAAATTCAAATCCTTGACAATACTGTGCCTCCTGTCTCTCCAGACTTCTTTCTCCCAGATTGCATCATCTGCTCTTAAGTGACCATTTTGGCATCCTTCTACTTGGCTTTCACTTCCGGAAACTTCCCCTAAAATACTTGACATCTAATCTGCCAGGTGACGGGTGAATAAACCAGTAACCATTCATTACATTCCTAATCTTAATTTTGTTGCATTTATTTGCTTATGTTCTATCAGACCTTTAGCCATTTCATCACTGGAAACAATCTCTTTCCTATTTTGCCTGGATCAGAATACAGTATCAGAGTTGGAATATAAAATTTAGGGCAAAGGCCAAGTGATGGGGCTATGGGGTCATTCAACGCTGGAAGGGAAATTGAGAGCAAAAAGGTTTAAAAGGTGCGGTAGGAGGAAAACTGCGCAGCTGTGCTATGAAACGATTGTTAGAAAAGCGTGAAACTTAAAATGGAAAAAGGTATTATGAATAGAGGTGCAGTAAAAGGAATGAAAGGGTGCTAGGGGCCAAAATGAAACTGCAAAGAACATCAAGTAAGCCTACAGTATACAGTGTGAGGTGCACTGTTGTCACTACTTTTCTACAGGGTGGATCAGAATACGTGTAGATATGTTTAAACTTGTGCTCCACCCTTCATAAATTCTTTCGACAGGGTCTACGATTACAAATCGCTGGGGCTAAGCCACATCGCGAACAAAACGTCCGAGACTATTGCCATCAAGACTTTTCCACTCTACACCATGCTGTTGGCCCTAAACATCACCTTCATCGACTTCTTGTCGCTGGACGTAGAAGGAGACGAATTAAAGGTAAGACTAAAGTTGAAAACATACATACAGTACATATCTCAAAATATCCATAGTGTGGATGTTCGTTACTGTCTCGGAATCATTGCTAACCCAACATTGAATTTTAGAGTAGCACTGTACATCATTATATCTGGAACATGAAATCCCAATTATAAATAAAAAAATAAGACCACTAAGATTACAGTAATCAATCCGAGTAATGGTTTGGCATTAGGCTAAGCTCACGAAGTGCTTTAAAACTGGCAATTACATATGGAAGGCAGAAATTAGCTAGCTGAAAAGAGAAACAAATTCTACAGCTGTGGGTATTCTGAATGAAAATGTCACAGATGGATGTGACTGTACCAAGCAAACTACCTGATCACTGTATCCACATTTCTATTTTACTGAAATACAGTACCTGTACTTATATTGAAAAAGAAAAATACAGAATTGGTTTTCCATGTTCCTGGAAATCTTATGCACAATGTATTCAGGTACCAGGACACCAAACACTGCTTTAATATACAACCAAGCTACCTGGTATAGCACAGCTTTTAAGTCAGGCTGCATTTGCAAACCTCAGACCCTAATTCTCATCCATTTCTTGCAGGTATTGCAAACAGTGCCCTGGGACAAAGTGCAGGTCAGGGTAATGTGCGTCGAAATCAACCACGTGGAAGGTGGCGCTCCTGCGGTGATAGATTACATGGAGAAACAAGGGTACATTCTAGTAAGTCTCAGGTATATAGACGCCTGGTTTGCTAAGAAAGAGCTTCTGGAAGAGACGATGGGAATAAAGCTCATTCCAAACACTCTGGAATATGTGGTGGAAGATTATTGATGTTCGATAAAATATCTTTGTTTTATGTGAACCTTTTTATATACTTCAGAATTATCCCACAGAGATCAACAACAATCATTTTGCCTCCCTGGGGACATGGTGCAATTAGAACCTCGGAAGTTCAGGCAAAGATGCAATGGATTACCAAGCTAAAGCAATTCTTGTATTTTAATAATTTACTTTCATTATTATCTATTTATCAGTTCATTCATTTATTTTTATCTTCTAATAACTGATCTCTTTTTGTATTTCCTATTACCTTCTGTTACTACTTTCTAATGAAGACCATTTTCTTTCGAGGCTTGAATTTCAAGTCAGTGGCCACTGTTGGATTGTTCCATAAGAATATGGGTTTATCTTCTGTACAATACTGTATTAATATCATCCTATGTCCCTCTGGGTCCAAGCTAGTTGCAAAGCAACAACTTGGCCATTCTATGGCTTCTCCTTCAAAAGAGGTCAACACAAATATACATATGAATGAAAAAGGATAACGGAAACTAGGAGTAAAGAGTTGAATCTTTTTTCTTCCAAAAAACATATCTATACAGATAAATAATCAAGTTTTGTACAGCGAACTTGAGAACGGGAGTGGTTCCTTTTTCCGATTAACTTTTCAAATCTAGTTGGCAAAATGTGCAACATCCTAAACGTTATATTTACAAAATGTCACCGCTTGAGAAAAAGACCGTAATAAGATTTTAAGAAAACCTCTCTCTGGGGCGTACTTGGAAATATAAAACACTTCCAAAGTGAAGCAAGTTGTTGAGGCTTACAAGACGTGAGGTTACTCCAATCGTCAATGGTTTCTGATGACATGGAATGAAAGTTGCAAAAATACAATATACATTAGTTTATATTACGGGTTCCGTGGGTCGTTCACTCTTCCTCCTCCTCGTCTTCGATGGCTGGCTTGTCGTAGCGGTGCTTGATGTGCTTCCACAGTTTCTGCAAGAGACGCAGGGATTAGCAACTCGAAAAAATACAACTTGAAAAAATTAAAGGCTTTTTTACTAATAGAAAAAATTAATGAAAAGAAATTTAATTTTCCTAGGGAATGGAACAGAATATAAAATTTAGACCAAAGGCCAAGTGCTACGACCTATGAGGTCAGTCAGACTGGGAGTAAAACGGTTTGAAAGGTGTAATAGGAGGAAGACCTTGCAGTCACACTATGAAACAACTGTTATGAGAGGTTGGAAAGTACAAAGGAAGAAAGAAAATATGAATATGACAGTAGAGTAAAAGCAAAAGGGTTTGCAGCTAGGGGTTGAAGGGACGGTGCAAAGAACCCCCTTAGAGAATTTTCCTAGGATAAGAATCATAGCTTAGGCTCCCGCTGACCGGCTAAAAAAACCAAAACCCTATCAAGTAGGTCTGTGAGTCAAGTGACCTGATTTGGCCTAGTTCGTCCATGTGTTCTGAGTCTCGATAGGTTCATATTCCTGTGTGGACAAATATAACCTACAAAAACTGAGGACACGTGAGAAGGACAGTGAGTGCGCTCAAATGATGACCTAACATGTAAAGCTTGAAGCTGATATTTATTCATATCAACCTACCATAAAATAAATATGCTTATCAAACTTGAACGACACCTCTGTGAAGGTTTGGTTTTAACCCCAGACCACATTGTATCAAAGTCGAAACAATTGCTACAGGCAAACCTGGCATTTCATTTTATTATCAAGTATCAAAAAATCCTCTGGATCTCACACATGCAAATGAAGTTTTAAATTCTTCACTGCAATGTAAGCTTACATTATCTAATTAATTTGAGCTCTTACGATAAATACTTTCCTTGGTGAATATTTCAAATGTGAAACTAATTCTTTCATAGTAAGGGATAGGGAACAAAGGGATGCCCAACAGTGTACCTAACTTACTTAGGGCATTCTAGGTCAGGTTTGGCCCTTGGCCAGCCAAGAATCAGTTTCCATAATTGTCAGATACACAAGAAACACAAAATGCATGGCTTGTACCAATATTAAATGATTATATATGCATAAAACACAAGATAACCAGTCAGAAAAATACATGCTTCATGTCTTGGTAACAGGGTCACAGTACAGTAAATTACCAATATTTTTATTTTATTAATAGCTGCGATTTGAGCATCTGTTAAATATACATTTTGCAAACAACTGTTTTTTGGTATTCTGCTACTAACCTTCCCATAGCCCATAAGGCGTAGCCTATGCATTTCCAACAAGAAAAATAAAATACTTATAAGTGATTTAAAACGTGAAAAAGCACCAATTATAACATATTTTGACAGTGATATATCCCAACTTAACCTACCGCACCAGGTCCTTACCTGACCAGGGGTGAACCCTTAGCCTAATCTAATTCTTAGTCATTCTCAATCAAATTTATGAATATTTTGCTTAATGATATTATGCAAAGATAATAATATCTAATAAACTTTTTTTTTTATAAAGCGTAATTTAAATATGTGACATATTTGAAAAGGAATTTAAAATATGCCAAGATTAAACTGGGGTGACCTGTACCTACTGACCTATTCGTGATTCAACCAACCTGACCAACTTACACTTAATTTAAAGGCAGTTACACAATAAATATTCAAAATAAAAAGTTACAAAAAGAATAAAAGTAAAAAGAAACATATTTATACTCTCAGCTCGAAAGGTACTGGCCTCTATTCATAATTCAGTTAACCTGATCAATTTACACTCCATTTAAAGGCAGCTTTTCAATAAATATATTCAAAATAAATCTAAAACAAACTGCCAGTATATAATAAAAAAAAACGAAAAAGGAGCCACGTTTATAAATTCGCCGTTCGGGAAAGGTATATAACATTTCGTCCCCTACCGACCTACTCCTAATTCGGTCACAAGGATCAATTTACACTCCATTTTAAGAGCAGCTTTTCAATAAATATTCAAAATAAATCTAAAACAAACTATCGATATAATAATAAACGAAAAATGAGCCACATTTATAACCTCGCCATTCGGGAAAGGTATATTGCTTCCCTTACCGACCTATTTCACAATTCGGTCACACAGATCAATTTACACCATAAATACTCCAAAGATAAATCTAAACAAACGATCTTTCACACGAACAAACGAAAAAGGACCCATATCCATAGACTCTCCGACCGGGGAAGGTATTTCGTCATCGGACCCCCAAAAGGCAACGCAACCAGCTGACGGGGAGGACCTCTTGTCTCACTCACCCCGTCGTTCACGGTGTCGAAAATCCCGTCGGAGATCAGGTCGAAGCCCCGCTCGAACATGAACGCCCCGAAGATGGCCGCCAGCACGAAGGAGGACGTCCGTCTGAAGACATTCTGGTAGACTTTGCCGATAACTCCGGGCATTTTTTTTGAAAAACCGGGAGGGAATTTGTCTGGTCTTGGCTACCTTCTTCCACAGCCGACGACGATGACGGTCGGGAAAGCTGTGTTGCCAGGTCTAGATTTGGATGGACCTTGCGATTCGGTTATGGCGGGGGGTTTGAAACCCGTGGCCTCGTTTATATTTAGCAGTTTTTTATTGTTTCACTTGTCTCTGTATCTTTATTTTCAACAGTACTAAGTAGAATTATATCACCAGCAAACAAAAATCACCCTAAACTGTATTTAAAGTCTCTTTCTCTTACACTCGAAATTGTACTCTAATGTCTGAACATTCTCACAAAATTACTGTAATTCATAAATTTGTCATGATTCATCATTATTTTTCACCATAAAAGCTTCCAGTCACTATCAAAATGTGATAATTTACGTCACATATCCCCAACACCTCATTTCATCAAGTTACAACATGTAAAATAGGTTTTTTCCTAGGTCTATGTACGCCTATATTATCAACATTCAATCTCAAACTTCCTCCAATAACTGTTTAATAAACGACAATGGACCAAAAACATAATCTCTTCCTTTGTATTCAAATGTAAAATACGTCCCGCAGACGTAAATATTTCAATAACTATCAGAACCTTTTCTTCTTCTTTATTTTTTTACTTTCGATGGATGTGAATAGGAACATTACTATTTGAAATATTATAGATTATTTATTAGGCTCCAGTAGGCCTACAGATTGTTACTTTGCCAGTTTAGCTTAAGATGACACAGTGCTGGTATTATCCCAAATTCCCCTAAGTTACGTTAAAGTGTTGAAAGAAATAAGATGTCCGGTGTGGCCATCAGAACTCAACTACCACCAGAAATAACAATAATGACATCTATCATTTTCATAGAATGTAGTTATCCAGTGTTCTGATGGAGTTTGAGAGGTAAAAAAGTAATAAACAACATATGTAGACATTGGTCTTTGCTGGTTTTCCAGCGTCGTATGGTCTACACCAGCAGTTTTTAGCAAATGGAATCTCTGTTATTGCTGGGTTTATAGAACGAGAAGCGTTGTAATCGTATGATAATAAAAATTAATATAACTGTTCTCAGTGTTGTCCAAATAATTTCGTAATCTTTAATGCCTACAAAAAATATTAAAGTTAAATATAGCATTTCTACATCACTTCAAAACCCACAGTGCCTTCAAATACATCTACGAAGGTACGGATCTGGTAACACTTATGAAAGTCTTGCGATTGTAATATAATAACTTTTTATTTTAAGTGATCTAAACTTAAATTTTAAGTATTAATTCAAATTTATAAAATTTAATTATCACAAAATAATCGATTATTATATAAATATTTAACGAAATTTTGTTTTGTATTTATTTTAGAATCGATTGCGTTTGGGCCTGGGGAAGCCCATCGGTAAATCTACGTATTGTTCTTTGCACATAAATCCATTAAAACTGCATTGATATAACGTCAATTTATTGCAATGACGCCAAATTGCCTTTTCCTATTCACCTATTACCCCCTACATAGGGGCAATGACCATACAAGCGCCCTGATTGGCCCAAAAACGACGTGACCTGGCCGTCAGCCAATCAAAACTCAGATTCTCTGTGTTTTGGATGTGTATCGGGTCGAGTCGCTTAATCTATTTATTTTGTTTATTAGTTACATCTTGTTTATTGGTTATATGAGCATTATATTACGCTTTTATAAATTATTAAAGTTTATATTTTAATAATTTTATAAGAAATATGAAAGAGAGATGACGGAAATGCGTAAATAAACGCCGAGAAAAATGACTAAATGACTCACCGGCAACCCTTCACGTGTGGTCCAGCCTCAGACACTGAACGTCAATTCGAGATGTCGTGGATTAACTCACCTGTAATTTCGATGTAATCAACTCAGGTGAGTGTGGGATTCATCGACTGTGCGTTCTGTTGGTTGATTACGGATTAAAGGAGGGATTACACGCGCCGTAATCCTCCAAAATGGCCGAGAAATCCCGAAATCTCGAGGGGGGAGGGTGGGATTGCAAGGAGGGGCTGCCGTCTACGAGCTCTGTTGTGGATGTGGATGGATTAATTTCCCTGCCTCGTAAATTCGCCCGGGATTTACCTGTCTGGATTCCAGTTGGGAAATGGATTAGGCGATTTACCCGACTTTCGTTCGCAGGTGTGGCTGTATGCGTGCGTCGTCCGTGTTTGCCGTAACACATGTCATTGTAAACAGGTGTGTCGTGGTGTGCATTTGTCGTCAAAATTTTTCGTATATATATATTTTTTTACAGGCTGCTTTCGTTTTGCCAAGTCATGGTGTATTTGTGGCCAAATTTATATTTTAATTCCTTAAATTACTTCGTTAGTATAGGCTAAAGTAAGGCTAGACTTCAAGGCATTTGAATTTGTTGTAAGATTTATATATATATATTTTTTTTTTACAGATTATTAATTTATTTTCGATTCTCACCAATTTTTGCCTTAATTTAATTTTTCTCTCCTAAAATTTCTTTGTCGGTATAGCCTAGCTTAGCGTAGGCTCGAGCCCTAGGCTATTACTCATATTCTTTGTCAGGATGACCAAGGCTAGGCTAGCCTACGTTACATTTTCTTATTAAACTTTGTTACGTCTTAATAAATATGCAATGAATTTATTATTTAAGACTATTTCAAGGTAAATCAATAGAGCAGGTCCATTGGGAGATTTAATCAGTGGAGCATTGATTTCTGTATTCTATCGTGAGTTATATTTTGTCTGTAAAAACTTTAATAAATCTTGATATATCTAAAGTAAATTAATTATTTGAGAACATTCTGACAAAATTATATAGAACAGGTCCCTATGAAGTTTTAAAAATCAATAAAACGATTTTTTTTTTTTTTTTTTATAAAAGTGGACATTACTGCTATACCCCTGTGTTTATGTAACTACCATTTTACATACAAAATTGGTTCCTTGTTGAGTACCAGCCTCTTGAGGATGAACATAAAAACACAGGTTTTATATATCGTAAACAAACAAAAGACTGAACTATAAACAAAAACATGAACAAAAGTCAGTAAATATTATGGTCGGCAACTGACAGGAACCAGGCCATGTTAATAGTCTTCAATATTACCAAGTGAAATGTTTCTATTAATGTCTGTAAAAATGCAAGGAAACCTCCATAATGCAAATTAAATGTCACATGATGCCCCTTTTCCAACCCTGAATGCAACAATTGAGGGCAACCCCATTGGGAAACCAGGTTCTCGTGATTTGGAAAAATAAAAAACGTGCAGCTCACTAGGCTGGTTAGAAAGGTAGGAAATATGGGTAGAACTATAGGGTAGCTCCGCGTCGCCTACGGCACTATAACTTGACTTTTTCTACAGTTTTTTGGTTGCTAATTATGAATTTACCTTTCATTTTTTGCGCCCGAGTCTAAATAACCTGTAATTAACCCCCGAAGTCCATCCAACAAGGGGTTTCCATACGCGATCTTCACAAGACAGAGCACGGTTACGTCTGTTTCGAACGGTTCATATCCCGTCCGGCAAGTGCAATAACTTGTTAACGTATGGGTACCCAACCCCCCCCCGGGCCAGTACTAAACACGGCGAAGGGACACTCCATTTGGCCGACAACAAACAGATCCACCGCCAGTATCAGAACCCCGAAAAGTGTTGGAAAAACCAGTTGAAAAGGTAAAATCAGGCGCTGAGCTAATATATAGAATTACCGAAATATGTAAATCACTACAGCTCAAAAAATATGTGCTGTAGTTCATGTATGTACATGAAACAGCTGCTATCGCCAGAACATTTATAAAGCACGAAGATGTGGCAATGACGTTCATAGGGATCCCTCCTAACCTAGCAAAGGGTGCGAGGTCCTGACTTGGCTGGGGGCTGGATGTCGTGGCCTAACCTAACCTAAAATGCCATAACTTGCAGAGTACAGGGATGCATCCTTACATATGTAACGTAGGGTAGCAGGTCCTTATCTTGGTTGGGGGATGGTTATAGTAGATTTGAGAGTCATATTTGTCAAAATCACATCAGAGCTGTCAGGAAAACCCTATTTTACGATTAATTTCTCTGGAGAGCATTGGTATGAAATTTAGAATGCGTACCAGAGAGGGAAATTAAACTTTAAAATAAGACTAGATGATATCCATAGACCTTATCAAACTTCCTTGTTGACATTCTTACAAATTAGGCCTAAATGTGAACTTTATTATTTAGATAATTGTGAGGTGGTACATTATTTGCCAATCTGATAAGAACCAGAATTTTGTATGGTTCAGAGTACCCTGAAATTGAGGACTTTGACCAAAGTCTGTCGACACTTGCGACTTTCAAGTTTCCAAGATCTATAGTAAGTAAAACATGAAAAATCAAGTTTATCTTTTAAGATTTGTATGTAAGAAATAAGTTTTGCAGATGGAATATTGTATAGTTCCTTTGTAATGTCCGACATAAGTTAACAAATACAAGGGAACTATTTGGAGTTCCCTGTCATCCTGATATGTGATGCTTCATAAGTTGACAAAGGTCTACGTTAAACTTATAGACAGGAGAGTGGAAGCTAGGCTGCCTGTGAAATCATACAGCAGATAGATGAACAAAGAGGTTCAAAGAATCTGGATATTATGGATGGTGAAAGTGGAAAGATGTAGACAGTTGATTACCTCAGGAGACGGTGATGTGATTTACTGAATGAGGTGAATGAAAATTCTCTTTAAAAGACAAAACCTTCATTATTTTAAAAGGAAAGAGTATAACATTAAAAAAATGGCATTCATCTCCTCTGATCTTAAGAAGGATATGGGAAAGAGTGGGATGTTAGTAGCAGTGATGTACTGTGTACCCTTTTTTTTGGGAAAACGGACTTGTCAATATATAGATTGAATTTGGGGTTTTTCTGGAAAACACGGACTTGTCAATATATAGATTGAATTTGGGGGAAGTCTAGTTCGTGATGGGAGTTGATACAAACAGTTTTAAAAGTTGGAAACTAGCTTGATAAGTCTGCAGTGATGCTCTTTAGGGCAATGCAGAATACAGGTAGTAATTTGTAATGTGTAACCACAGAGCAGTGAGCTTGTGCTGCATACTTTGAGGATTGTATTCTTATATTTTGAGCTTGAAGATCAGAGATTGGAGGTGATAAGTTTTTTAATCAATTTATATTGTGAAAGCATTAATGAGCCATGTTGTCAAGGTGTTCTATGAAAGATATGTAATTTAATGCATGTTATGTCCATTTACTTCTTTGTTATTGCCTGGTAAACCTCATTCCCAATTAACTATAGTGAGAATTGTTACCAAAGGAGCTTTTTATAACTGTATAGCCAGGGTATGGTATGTTTTGAATCAACAGATACCTTGCTTTCTTTTTTTGGTGTTTGCAGACTTTACGCATTGTACATTCTTTGTAAAACTCCCTTCATATCTTCCTAATCACTAACAAAGAACGACCTTCCAGGCATCACCAAAATGCCGAGCGCACACCTCTCCCTGCGAGAGGAGGACGTGGTGCGGCTCACTCTGGAGTTCCTGCAGAACCGCTGCCTGCACATCTCGCAGTTGAACGTCGAGAGGGAAACCGGCATCATCAACGGCAATCACTCGGACGATGCCCTCTTCTTGCGACAACTCATTCTCGACGGGCAGTGGGATGACGTCTTGGAGTTTGTTCAGCCCTTAGAAGTAAGCGCTCGTCGGCCTTGTCCTTGTCGGCTGTCGTATATTTGCGCTGTGCTGTATTATAATTACTTGGTAGTTGTTAATTTGATTGTGTACTGTTTATCTGCTCTCCGTATGGGGGTAAGGCCTTCAGCGCACCTCACGTGGTGCACTGTAGGCATGACTCGAGGTTCTTTGCAGTGATCCCTTCGGCCCCTAGCTGCAACCCCTTTCATTCCTTTTACAGTACCTCCGTTCATATTCTCTTTCTTCCACCTTTCTTTCCACCCTCTCCTAACAATTGTTTCAAAGTGCAGTTGTGAGGTTTTCCCCCAGTTGCACCTTTCAAACTTCCTTAACTCCCAATGTCCCTTTCAGTTCTGGATGACCCCATGGTTCCCAACTCATGGCCTTGGGCCCAAATTTTATATTCCCATTCCTATATACGGTCAACAGATTTAGATTTGCACCCTAACGAAGGTCGTTCTTGTTGCAGGCCATAGACGCCTTCGACGCCAAGAAATTTCACTTCATTGTGCTCAAGTATAAATACTTCGAACTTCTGTGTATCAAAGCAGAGGCTCCTGCGAACCCAAGCAAAGAGGGTGCTGTTGATGAACTAGTCAAGGTAAGCAGGTGCTACGTTCGTATTGCTACAGGTCTTGGGTAGGAGCTGACTTCAAGGGAGGAACCGTTAACGAGTTAGGTTAATGTTGATGTTGGTAAGTTTCTTTGTAGGCAGGGCAGTAGTTTATGATAATAGCGTGGAAATGTCAATGTCCCATTAAATATATTCCGGTCAGGAGCAGATAATAATGAGTTAGGTTAATGTTGGCGCTGATATGCATCCAGACAGCTTAGTAAGTTTTCTGTGAAGGCAGGGTTGGAGTTTACGATAATAACTTGGAAATGTCAGAGTCTTACTATATATATTTTAATCCATAGCAGAAAATTTATCCCAAAACAGCATCAAATGTACATATCTAACACAGGGTAACTTTTTAGTTTCACCTTTACAAATGTATGGTGTATTTGAAAGGTTGATTTTATAATTTTTTGCTAAGTTTTTTTTCAGTGAATGATCATAATGATTTTACTGAAAGTGTGTTTGTGCTATCTTTAAAAATTAATATTTTTAAACATAATCCTAATTGTTTTTATAGAAACTCATCGATCATATTGTGACCACATATATTCTCTCTCTCTCTCTCTCTCTCTCTCTCTCTCTCTCTCTCTCTCTCTCTCTCTCATGAGCAGGCACTCAGCTGTAGATACAGTTACCCTCCACTTAGTTTATGTAGACTGAGTGTGAAACAGTAAGAAATAAGGGGAATTGAGGTGTCTACTCCTTGAATGATCTACGGGTTTATATGAAAAAATTGTTTTATCACTTAAAAGATCAGTGGTCTTCATCCAATGATTTTGTTAACATCAGGTCATCTTAGTAGCTCCTGGGTCCTCCCTTACTAAACATCTTTATAGCTTTCTCCATTACTCTGTTAAATAATGATGGACTTGTAGGTTGTCTGATCATTGTAGAACCTTAACATCTGTGTGAAAATATCCTGATGTACAGCTTTAGTCAGTGTCTTCATTCAAAGTATTGTGCTACATTATAATTGAGTACATTTGATCTCGTATTATTTTTTGTCAGAAGGGCCCCGTGCTGTCAGTGTACCTCACATGATGCTCTGTAGGCATTACTCAGAGCTCTTTGCAGCATCCCTTCATCTCCTAGCTGCAACCCCTTCCATCCCTTTTACTATTCCTCCGTTCACATCCTCTTTCTTCCTTCTTACTTTCCTGAACCTTCTCCCAACAATTGTTTCAACGTAATTTTTAATGCTGAATGTTAGGAGGTAAAATAGGTAGTATCTTGACGGATACGATGCACTCGCCGTATTTAAAAACAATCATCACTCGTTACATCCGCAGGTTTTAAACGAGTTAGAGAAGTACGCTCCCAACAAGGACGCGTACTCGCAGTTGTGTCTGTACCTTACTCTCCCGAGGTTGCACGAACATGCCGACTTTCGCGACTGGAATCCTAGCGGTGCTAGAGTTCAGTGCTGGACCCAGGTAAGGTTCCAGAGGTTTGTGTGTGTTTATTTTTTTATCTGAATGTTAGTAAATCGCTAGATTCCAAAGGGAAGTTCATAGAATGTTGTGCAACATTCCTCACAGTGCATTCAAGGAGTTCAAAGGTCATCAAGGTTTTGACTTGTATTTTCTTTTTTTAGAGATTTATTTCACCATTGTTTAGATTTTATTTGACATGATAAAGGTCTTTGTCTAAAACAAACTTACCAGCCATACCAAGCTCAGTATTTGAAATGCGTAACAAAGGAAAATAAACTGAGCAGAGACACCTAGCTAAGGCTAACAGTGAACGTTAGCAGTTTTAGAAGCTTCCATGAAATATTCTAGGTTATCAACTTCTGTAGGGAATAGATCTGATTTCAAAATCGTCCAGACATAGATTTTGACAGGTGTGGTCCCATGTATCGCAAACAAACCCCCATATAATAATAAAAAGCTTTAATGTATGGTTTTAGCAGGCGAGCTAGTGCTTAATCACTAGTAAATCTAACCAGATTGGAATCAGTTGGTCTTACTTTTTAAAACATAGTGCTTGACTTAGGATCATCCATAGATATGATTTTAAGTGTGTTTACTTGCCGACAATAATGTTTGCACAGTTTATCATCACCAGACATAAAGTTTTTGGTGTCCGGATCCCACTTATTCTTTAGAATGGTAATATATTCCTGTTATACACTCATCTGATTATAAGGGTATGTGGAACTATTTACTGGAGATGCAGGTAGAATATATACCATACATCTAACATATTTTATAGACTTCCATCCAACTGTGATGATTGTATTGGAGGTGTCATAATCTTGGTGAGGTCTTTCAGTCATGACTGAATCAAATGTATGAATAGTTAACTTAATTTTGGTTAGTTAAGTTAAGAGTTTAGAATTTTCACTTTATCAATATTTCTCCGTATGAAAATGGGAGCTGGTTTGTCTGCTCAAACATTTTTTTAATGATTCCAGTGAACGTAAGGAAGTATGTCTGTGGTTCATAAAAGTTCTTGAAAAATTTTCATTCTGTAGTTCATTTTCTTCTGTGGAAATTTATTTGAAATTTTGTTCAGATTATTTTGAAGGCCTTAGAGTTATAATTCTCTCTTTTTCCCACAGATATTTCCACTGGTGGAGAAATTTTTGCCAGCAGAACGTCGAGGGGGACTTGCTGGAAACATGGAAGGAGTGGGAATGGCGCGTAACGACAGATTAATCCAGTTGATAATAAAGGGGCTGTTGTACGAGTCGTGCGTAGATTACTGTCAGAACCAAGCGACCGGCGAAGGAAGTTCCTCCACGGGAACCCTCAAGTTCCCCTCCCTTCTCGCCGCCACGACGTTTAGTGATTCCGATCTTTCGTTGTTGTCGTGGCTTCAGAGTATTCCCCCGGAGACTTTCGCCTGCCCCTTCGAACAAAAGACGCTCAACGTTGATGTGGAACGTCTGGAGAAGCCTTCTTTGGAAGCTTCTTGGACGGAACACCTCCTGGTCACTCCCATCAAACCCCGAACCTTCCCCCACTCGGCCATGCCCTACAGTCGGCCCAGAGCAACGGATATAATGTCTCGTTCCCTCAATCCTAATTTAGACGGACTTCCATTTGGCCTCGGTTCCAATCGTAACTCTATGGCCCTCTCGACCGGTGATATCAACATGATGTCTAAAAGTATTGCAAGTTTTCACTTAACCGGTAAGAAAACGATGAACACTTCGGTTGACAGACTCTTTGATAACGAAAATAATGTGTTCACCAGTAGTTCGTACGGCGATCTTCCGACCATCATAGAGAAGGTGGGCCAGCCGAAGGCGCCTCCGAGGAGAGCCCGCTCTCGCAGTCCAGATAAACGCCAGTCGACAGATTCGCTCAACAAACCCGCTTTCTCGGACAAGGTCGAGAAGGACCTTAGGGATGAGAAGCCCGGGTCGCCCCCAACTCTACCTCCCAAGTCGTCCCCCACCCCTCCCCAGGTTCCCCCTTCCAATCAGGGCTCAAACTTACAGCCGCCTCATCACCCGCAGATGCCGCATCCGAAGCAGAACGTTCCCCTGCCTCCCGTTCCGGACGGGAAGGCGGGGCATCCCCCTCCTCCTCCGCTCAATCCCAGCATGCAACAGCAGCAGCCGTTAATGCCCCACATCGACAATAACAATGACCGCGAGACCGGGGAGCTCTTCAGCATCTACCAGAGACGGCAGCAGCAGTTGATGTACGAGCACCACCCGTATGGCAACAACAACATCAATGTGATGATGAACATGGGTGCTGTTCACCCACCGAACATGAATATGAACAGGTGAGTTTTAAGGTTCCTGACTCTCTTACTTACTTTGGAGTATATCTTAAGTCTAGGCTTAACCTGGCACTATGCCATTTGTTAATCTTTTCATTAGTTCTGTCCATAAACTTTGGTTCATTTTGTCTTAACATCACTGTATTTTTCTCTAAAAAGAAATGAAATTTTTCTCATAAGATACAGCCTTATTGATGTCAGTTTCCAGCCTTTTTGTGTGTGTATTTGAAAAGTAATATAAGAAGCTGAGGGCATGGTTTTCTAAAGAACTATTATGAATAGGCACCTCTGTGAAGTACAAGATAATCACACCATTGTTCTCTTCTTTTTAAAATAGTATCCAAGTAAGTCCAAAGGGTGTTAGGAAAACTATGGAATAATGTTAAGGGAATACTTTAGTCATAATCATAGCGTATGGTAAGCTAACACAAAACTCTAGGCTACCCTTTCAGTATATTTAACTTACACTATGCACTCACACATTTATTAAGTAAAACAATTCGTTGCATAGTGTTACCAATGAAAAAAAAAGAATGATTCAATGAAAACTCAGTCTAAAAAAAGAGTTAAAAGGACTTTGGTTTTAAGAGTTTGTTGTACCTGTATCTGTAAAAACAATCTCAGCACCTTGTACAGTATGTGTAAAACGGCATTACGATCTCAGAAAGATTCCCAAGAAGTTGCAGTGTGAATGATTACATCCTCACATGCACAGTAATTCCCATCATTGCCTTCCGTTCTCTCTCTGAATGGTGCATTTAGGGGTGTGAGATGCAAGCGATTGCAGAGAGGTTACTACAACTGGTGAGTCTGGTCCTTATTTTTAGGAATGGTGCATGGAGCGAGCTTCTCCCCCCCCCCTCTCTGGGACCTGTCAGGATTTGGCAGTCGAATGAAACTTTGAATGGAAAACTGGCATCCGGTTAAATTTATCCACAGAATTGGTAAAATTCACTCCCCATAATACGCTAAATAAACAGGTTTAATCGCTTTGGACAAGTTAAAATCTGTTATGCTTAGAGATTTAAGTTTTTTCAACTAGGAGAAGCACGACTGAAATTGGGGAACGTAAGGGGGGAGGAAAGAGTTGTTTTCTTGTCTTTTTGTCATTTCTGCTCTAAACCTCTTTTGTTTTGTTTAGTTCTGCTTGAGAACGCCCAAGCAACCAGCTTTTAATTTTACGTTTTTGAATCAGGACTCGAGCAATCTTTTTGAATTGATATGGCAGCTCAAAATATTGAGACAAGACACTGCATTTTGCTTCTTATTTTCACGATAGCATTAGGGTAAAACATGTTTATTGAGTGGGGATGACGTACACTGAATTTGACGATTGCTAGCGCTTAATTCCAGGGTAAGACAAAGTCACGTGCTGCGTTCTTTTTTGCGAGTTTTCCATTGATGCAGAATCTCTCTCTTATTTTTTATGTGAGCTGAGCTGGTATATATTTTTTATATATTTTTCCTCTTCTCTTTTTCACAGTTTGTTCAGATGATCACCAGATTTAAAAACAGTCTCTCAAATTTGCTTGGAGGCAATTTGCATGGTTTTCAATCCATTCACTGCTGTGGTTGTAACTCACGAATAAAGTATTGATTCAGTGACGAAAGAAACTGAAGCTTTTGTGCTCAAATGTATACCATTAATTAAGCAACATAGTTCTCTGCACATATTTGTAACCAGTATTTGAAGTACAGTACGTCAGCTAATGAATTGTAGGGGAATCTTAGCAATGACTATCGTAACCTGCAGTAGTGAATGGTTCTGTTTATTATCAAAAACTTGGTTATGGGCCCTGTGAGGTTCATTTTTGCTTTAGACAGTTTAGTAGAAAATTTTGGTATCTGAACTTTACCATAAAATACTTTCTCAGGAAGTAATATCTCAGACTTCAGGTTTTTTTTTTTTGCTGATTTTTTGAGAGACTTTTTCTGTTACGTTGTCTTAGGTTTCAATTTCATTTTTCTCTCTTGGCAGAAACAAATTTTAGTTCATAGGCTTTTAGAACACTTAATTTTCCTGACAATTCAGTACGTTATTCATTAGCTTCCATGTGACTCTTTAATTTTTTATATGTGTATAGCCTTCTGTGTGTGCTTACATGTAGATAACAATTTTAGGAAAATGTGTCAAGACTTCTTTTGTACTGTTAGCCGAATAGTAAAAAGGTCCAATGAAACTGGAGTCTACATTGGGCAATGTTTAGCTTTCTCTCTTCAAAGAAATCAAGAGGTCTTCTTTTTTAATTCGTAAGGTTTACGTGACGTGGAACAGGCTGGTGAAGTTCATTGTAATATAGTAAGCTTGCATCCACCCCTTGTACTGTATACTGTATACGAAAAATAGCAAAAAACTGATCCGATTGAAGAGAAGCATAGAAGATGCAGAGGAAAGTAATAAATTTCATGAAGGCAAATAAGTAAACAGACAAATCTAGTGCGTACTGGAAAGGAAAGGCATTTAAAGGAGAAAGTTTTTAGAACATGTATTCCATGAGTCTTGAAGTTTCGTTCCGCAGTCTGATTGAATTGTTTTGTGATATAAATAATTGTTGAGGTAGTAGTAGTAATAATAATAATAAAAATATTAATAATAATAATAATAATAATCCTCATTAGATGCTTAAATTGTCATGTGAAAATTATTTGAATGGTGACTGCCATAATTTTTTTAGGTACTGTACTCTCTTTTAGGTTTGGAAAGTAGTTGTAACCCATGAAGTTGATGAATTATTGTTAAAAGAAGGTACAGGAACAGTTCTTCAGCTTAATTTATGGCCTTGGGGGCTGTCAAATATTGGAAAAAATCTGGTAGGGTACACGACAGATTTTAGCACACGTTAGCGTACCCCAAACCTTGTCTAACTTTGCTGATTATGTAGCGTTATGTACTGTAGGTTGATAAACCCCTTGAAATACGAAGAGGTAAGCATTGTAAATTTTTCAGATCACCAAATACAGCCCAGTAATCCCATTTTTCTCAAAATTACCTCCTTACAGTGGTGCACAGGACTGTACCGACGAAATGTGCAGGTCAGGATAGTCGCCTTGTTTAAACTGTGGTCGATAATGCTCGGCACTGCAGTGCACAGATTGTCAGTAAGATACTGCTTAGCTAACTCAGTACTTAGAACAAAAAATACCAGAGTAAACACACAGGCTTTTTAATGCACTTACGGTTAGCCGCTAGCCCGAGTTTGTTGGTGTCAAATCTTCGCCCTACGTCATTTGAACACGCTGAACACACTTTAAGTTGGTAAAGAGCATTTAACACGGAGAAGCAAGCTTTGTACTGTACACCATAGCATTACCTAATACAGTTGAATAAACTCATTTTTCTTTACGATAACTCTATTGTATACTACAAGAAATGGGGTGATTTGTTTAATTATGAAAAGTACTTCCCAGTAATGTTGGGACTTTCCAAATTCAACCTTGGTCATCTCTTTATTGAACAGGCAGATATGATTCCTGCTCTACAGTTTGTTATTTGTAATTGTTACTTATCTTTTTTGTTTTTCTAAATTATAATGTAGTCATTCATAATTTATTCTCTACTTAATTTCCGTTTAATGCACTTGGGTGCTTTCCACATTGGGCCCCTAAGGCTGGTAGCATTGTGCTTTTCCAACCAGGGTTTAACTTGGCTTGTAATAGTAAATAATACTGTATTAAAAATATCTCATTAACAAAAATGAAAATTTAACACGGGTAGTAATGACGAGAAACAATGCTTGTAATAAGTTTTTTAATGGTGCATAGTAATAAAGATTTTAAAAATTTAGTTACCTAAACAACAGCTTGATTATTTTGCGAATGAATGCAAACCCATAGCTTCTGTTGATTGGCAATATAGTACTGTAATGTAGAAAAGAGTAAGTGTTGGAGAGAACCAGGGAAGTGAGATGAAAATCTTACAAAAGAAAAATCACATGATATTCCCAATAAGGAGAAATCAGATTATGTTAATGTGTAGAATGTGATCATGCTGTTGGTGTAATGTATTGCATTGGAGAAGCAAAGATAGATTGATGTACACGCTGTATGAGGCAGTCTTCTCGTACAGTCCAGTGGGATGGGATAACAGACTGTGTTGCAGGAGTTACTAAGGGCGATTATCACCTGTTGCATGTAATTGTAATGCAAGAAGGCATGTGCCTCTGCCCTTGTGTGAGGTGACGCGCAGAATAAGGCCTTATGCCGAGAATCATTAAGACCCTCCTGTCGTATAGCACATCGCTGGATGAGTAGCTTGACGCTTGTCATCAACATCCTAATCAGGTGTTGAGGTCCTTACTATTGTAGATGGTTTTATCCCTTTGTGCCAGTTTCAGTGATTTGCAGAAGTGTCGGGGGGATTTTGGTTTTGTTGATAATATTGGTCTTTTTGTTCGTAGCGTTTTGTGAATACAATGTTGGTTTTTTCTTAACATCTCGTGAGTGACTTGTATGAATTCAGACAACAATAAGTGTTGGCAAATGTTGTATTTTTAAAAAAATTTTTTGCACGTAATGAAAAGTAGAAGCTTGGATAAATAGACTGAGAGGTTGTTTAGTTGTCTGACAGTGTAACATTTCTTTGAGCAGTGTGTGGTTCTAAGCCTGGGCCTACATATCTTGTTTTGGTCCAAAATTCCTGAAATAAAGCTTCTGTAACTCCAGATTGATAATGGAACTTGGAAGATATGATTGTGCTATGACGTCAAACAGAAATGACTCTACTGTTTACAGTGTTTTGCATTGATTATCATGTGACAATATTGGTTTTTGTTCATAGGATTTTGTGAATACAGCGCTCAATAATACTGAAGGCTGTGATTTTCCCGTGTGAGATTGGAGTATGGTAAAAGCGGAACTGATTGGTGTAATGCAAGATTTCAGTTTGTTTTTGGCGGTACAGATGTGTAGCCAACACTGCCATTTCATTATTCAACACAGGCACAAAGAAAGCACAAGATATTTAGCAATAATACTGGAAATGAACATTCACAAATTCACAGTGATATGTAAATTGAAATTTGGTGTACACTTGCAAAAACTTCTTTCGAAACAAAGCAAGCGCATGCACACACACACACACACATACATACACATGGGGTGATGGTGTTTGATAATGCGAATATTTCATTTTTTTTAAATCACTGTACACGGTTTGTTTTATATTTGCCTACAGGTTCTGATAAGTTACAAAGCACTACTATATAAAAGTTAATGCCTGTGTTACGTAATGCTTTAAATCTGCATTCAAAAGCACAGTCGAACAATTATTCCACTCGGGGCTTCTAAGCGGAAGCAACGCATTTTTTGTACAATACACGAACGGTACTTTTGAGATGCAGCGAATTTATCGGAACAGTGCTACTACCGTTCCTAGATTTCACCTTCATCCACAGCACAAGAAACGATGGAGTGTTTTGGCTGTTCCGAGTGCACGAAGGTAGTTTGCAGCAGCTGTTAACCTTGTAAATGAAAGGTTTTATGCTTGTTTTTGGTCATTATCTGATTGTGCAAACAGTGTGACTCTTAATAAAGCTTCAGGCATAGTTTAAATCATCTTTGTGTGGTACATAAAGAACACCTATTTTGATACATTCCATTTGATAGTTGTAGTATTTAATTTATAAAGAATTGAATTGGGACAATTGAAAGTTTTAAAGTTTTTTTTGCCTTGCATTTGTGGAAGGGTTTCACAAAAATTAAATTCTGTGGTTACTGCCACGTTTTTCACAAGATAGGGGTCGGAAGACATGAAATAAGGAATTTTTGTTTTGATTTTTCTATGGGAGTCATATATTTACATGAAGTCTGTCCCAAAACAGTTATGTTTTTTCTGCAGTTGACCCACTGGGCTGTCCATTAAAGAAATACATTATATTTTTATTAATGAAGATTCATCTCTTCTGGGAATGACAGATATCCTTTGTTCTGAATCATTTCACAATTTCGATGTGTTGGTCTGATGTACGAAATCCTTTTTTTGATAATTGACAGGATGATGCCCGGTGTGATGCCGCCGCCCCCAATGGGTAACCCCAATGATGCCTACAACCCATCGGTACAGCCGCCACCCTACCACCAGTCCTACGACTCATTGAAGGTGAGTTTAATTGTCATCTTAGAGAACAGCTGACATGTTTCTCATGTTGATTGTTGTGGTTTATGATTATGTGATTGTCCTGTCATAAAAGTTTTCTTTTTAAAAAGAACGCAAAAGCTCGCATAATTCTTGATAGATTGTTATATCACAAAAGTTTTCTCGTTAAAAAGAAAGAGAAAGCTCATTTGATATTTGATATAACGTTTATTTCTGGATTTTCAAGTTGTACTGTAACTGAATTGTTTTCTTTTCAGGTAAGGAAAATTGCTCTTCACGTACACCAGCTGACGAAAAGGTCTGTCAAGCTTTCTTTCTTGTTCTTGTTGGGTTACAGATGTACATCTTTTCCCATTCAAGCTTGGTTCTAGACAGGAAAACAGAGGGAATAACAAAAACATTGCTGTGATTTTCAGCCTGTTTGTATGAGCTATTATAGCATATTTGAGTTGATTAGGAAATGTGAAAGGGAAAAGAATAGAGTGGGGTGGAAAGGATTGGAAACATAAGCTAAGCTTATTGTGAGTGGAACTCAGTAGTAGTTCCTCTGTATCTGCAGGTCTTATGTCTGTGTCTTGGAATAAAATTCAAGTAAAAGCTTCTGGTAGTAGAGTAAACAGTTTACAAGGTCCTTTTTCCTGATAACCAAGTACTGTATGTACTTTAGTATGAAGAAAATCGTTGGTTCTACCATGCCTAGCGTGCACAGTATATGACTCCTCTCTCTTTATTTAAACCATATCCATTCTTGCCCCATTTTATATAATATATGAGCCTTTCAGTCGAGAAACGTGCCAAGCGCCATCCTGGGCCAAAGTATTTTTAATTTATTATATTTTAAAAATGGCACTTTGCTTGTTTCTCGACTGAAAAGCTCATATATAACTTAACAGTAATTACACAGCTATACTTTTCTACAAATAGAAAAGTATAGCTGTGTAATTACTGGGTAGGTATATATGAAACTTAGTTTTATCATGGAAATACCATTTTTCCCACAAATTGCATCCACTTCGCGAATAGCATTCTCGCTGTTTGCTTTTCGTGCCGTGGTTTATTTGCTGAAGTAATGACCCCAGAGCTTAAGAGTTACATGAATCGAAGTAACTTTCGTTGTTTCTTTTTCCATTGATTTATTCTCATCTGGACTAGGCTGAAGGCTGAAGCATCAGAATCCTGTTCATTAGCCACTTTTTTTGTTAATAGCATTAACTTTTATGAGAGTCCCTGTTCTGTTTAGGTTTGTACTCATAATGACTAATTTTTGGGAAGGTCTCGCAATCTGCAATGAATTCAGCAATGGATGGAGTGTAAAACTAATAATAAAAAACACCTTATGCACTGCATGTGAGCATGTGTGAATTTGTCTGGTAACTTTGTACAGAATAGTTACCATTTTGTACTTGTATTTTGGTATCTAATGAATATTTCATTCAAATCTTTGTGTGTGTGTGTGTGTGTGTAGGGATGATTAAACTTTTGATATATACAGTACTTGGTACAGCACACAAGATTTTACAAAATCCTTACATGGTCTGAAACCCTTTGTAAGCTATGAGGTCATGCATTCAATTGCATTTTATTAAGGGCTGTTGACTTTATCAAACTTGAAGTAAAACAACGAAGGAGAAGAACATATTCAGTTACGAACGCACAAGCGAGCAACTTTGTCAGCGTATTTATATACATTCATACACATACACTGCTCATTGATATATACGCAGACATTTATGTTTTTATTGAAATAGCGACAAATAGGAGCATATACACTCACAAACAAGCGAGCAGATGTTGTCAGAATACCTGTACTGTGTATATGTACAATCATACATACATACAAACATACACTTGACATACAAACACACTCGTTTCATTTTCATATAGACTTGGTCAGTGACAGTGCCCCATTGTCATCGTAGACAATTTTGTATAATACATACCGAAAGAGCCCAGTGGTTGTACGAGTGTAGGAAGGGGTAGGCGTGGGCACCTGGTACAATTACCTGTAGGTGGATGTGTGTGCTCCACCTCATCTTGATTAATGTTGTCTGCAGGGGGTGATTCTGAATACAATTTACATTGCCCGCAGTCGGCTGGAGAGTACGTAGAGCTGTGGGAGTCGATTTTGTGGCCTTTAAAGGATTGCGCGCTTGCTTTTGCTTGTTTCTCGGGCAGTGTTTGTCGATGGGGTTCAACTTGGAGTTAGGTGGTGATGTAGATTCTTTTTAGATTCTGCAAATATATGGGGATTTTGTATCTTACCACTTTTTAGCAAAAATGTGGAAGACTTAGTGTTATTACTCATTAGGCAGTTTGCCTGTTGCATTTATCGCTGCTCAACCTGAATTGACTGTGTGATATTCTGTTTGTTGATGATTTTAAGACTGAATCAAGAATAGTTTATAGGGTACTGTCCTTCTTTGATATATTCTTATCACAACTTTCTTCTGGACTTATACTCTTGAGAGAGATGGCTATTCACCCTTTTGAGATTCCTAAGGCTGCACAAAACTGGTATTTGGGAAAACAGTTGGTTCTGGCTCACCATTTATGTGCTTAAGAGATTATTTTCTTTTACCATTTTCCATTTTCATGCCATGAATCACTCTGTATACCAATACAGGTGTTACTAGTCAGATGTATACTACAGCACTTACTTATCCCTTGCTGTAGAAGTGGGGAAGGAAGGAAGAATAATTTTATAGACATATTTAGTAAATACATTGGGTTGGAGAATTGAATGGAAACATTTTCAAGTTTTACAAAATGCTCGAAAACACAGAATTACTTTTTTAGTTCAAGGAAGTGTAAGAAATTGTGTCCTGAAACTCTTTTTGGAACAGGGGCAAGCTCTTTCATTCCCTTTATAAATCAAGAAAAAACTGATAAGATGTTTTTATTACTATATATGGGCATGATTTTTTTCTGGTAAAAATACACTGATTGTTTTGTTGAATATGCTATTATAATAACTGTGTTTCCATAAGGTCAGACGTCTTATTCAAGAAAGAATTTTTTATTCATCAGGGACTGAGTTGTGTGGTGAATCACTTGCGAACAATTTGGCTCTTGCAATATATGCCGTATATGGTCGGCGTGCAATAGTGCCTCGAGATATATACGAGTATTTGTTTGTTCTCTTCTCGATTTACATTTTTTACGTGGTATTTTGTGAATTGTATTAGTTTTTGCACTCCAGTGAAGCGTTGCATTTGCAGATTGATAGTATCACCTTATTTTTTATATGTGTACTTGTAATTTTGCATCAATAATTGCTTTGTGATCAGTTTGATAAAAAAAAACTTCAAAAGGAAAGTTGTGGTTGGTTAGACAAGGAAAATCATTCAGTATTACTCTGTAGGCATAGAAGGACTTTTATTATCACTGAGAGAAAATATGTTTGGTATGTGCTAAAAATAAACGTTTTTAAGGGTTTGCTATTAAGGGCTGTTTCCAGTTTATGCTCTGGCCTTGGGGTCTGTTACCTGCAGAGTTTCCCGAGTTTTGTTTTGTGTCATAATATCTACTTAGAAATGGGTGGACAGTCATAATGACGAGGCAAAGATATTGTTTGCACTGTAACTTTGATAATTTATTATTATTATTATTATTATTATTATTATTATTATTATTATTATTATTATTGTTGTTGTTTTTGTTGTTCAGAAGATAAATTTGGAACAAGCCCACAGGGGCCATTGTAGACTTAAAATTCAAGCCTCCAAAGAATATGGTGTTCATTTGAAAGAAATTACTGAGGGTAATAGGAAATGCAGGAAAGGAAAAAAATTCTCTCTCTCTCTCTCTCTCTCTCTCTCTCTCTCTCTCTCTCTCTCTCTCTCTCTCTCTCTCTCTCTCTCTCTCTCTCTTTTAAAAATTCATGGCAGTTTCAAGTCAGAAGCAATTTATGCAGCAGAATTTACCTTTATTGTCTCCACGTTCTTGTTCTTCCAAATCATTTTCGAGTTGCGGCTTTAAAAGCCCATCTTTGGAGTCAGATCAAGCAAAGATTTATGTCAGTCCCCCCCCCAAAAAAGATAACGACACCTCTTTGAAGTCAATCCAGTTCCGAAGATGCGAGAAGCCCACTTACTTCCAGTTCCTTGAGCCGCCTTCGTTTATAGCTTCCAGCTGTGAAGTTTACGACCCCGGGGAAATTGGCACTGATGAGAGGCTCATTGTCAGTGGATAATGCCCTGACCAGTCCTACGAGCTTCTCGCTACCTGTCTATAATGCAGTGTTCAGAAGTCCCCCTCTCTCTCTCTCTCTCTCTCTCTCTCTCTCTCTCTCTCTCTCTCTCTCTCTCTCAATAGGAGGCTCAGTTGGTTTACCAGCAAGCCTACACCCACGTCCTTCCTGTGTGTTTATAAATCTATCTATCTTCTTCTTCTTCTTCTTCTTCTTCTTCTTCTTCTTCTTCTTCTTCTTCTTCTTCTTCTTCTTCTTCTTCTTCTTCTTCTCTTTTATGATCCAAGATCTCTTCATCATTTCTTAAGGGCATTGGGAGCAGGTTTAGTTAATGGGATTCTTTAGATAACAAGGGTTGATAGGCCTGCATTTTGTTAATGATATTGGGATTTGATACCATTTAAAAAAAGACCTCGTATATTTGTATTTTTTTATTACTAATTCCTGAAGCTTTGAAATTAATTTGTTGCTGAAAACTAGGAGCCAGTCATTCTAAAGAATGTTTCATATGTGCTAATATATACACTGTAAATACTAAATTCAGATCAGGAAAAGTAATTACTGTATATTATTATAATTGGTGGTAATGTGCTCACAATTTTATGGGAAACAGGTTATTAAGACAGCTTTTCAGTACACAAGAAAATTATTTTTAGATTGTTTTTACGACTTTGCTTTTTATTATATATACTTTATCATTGTCAGTTATTAAAGGGAAGAATAACAGTATTGCTCAGCATAGCAAACTTAAGTAAGTCTTCCTGGTAATTCTGAACTCTGTAGATACGGAAAATGACAGAAATATAATTCTGTGAGTGTTTCTGCAAGGGGCTGTGTGAAATTCCACTGAAATTCCATAGCTCATGTCTTTCCTATTTTGGAATGAAGCCATACCCTATTAACTCTCAAAGCTTGAATGCATACCCCACTGTATATGATTTCGACATTTCCCAAGGATATTAGGTTAGTGTCTCTGCCTTTCCATCCTTAAAAGAGTCTCCTTTGGCAACTGCTGACGTCTAGAGGAGGTCGTCCTATGTGTTGACATCTTGAGGATGTCCTACATTACCTCAGGTCCTGTATTCCTTGTAGAGGGTGACTCATGTTTCCTTAGGTATCCTGAAGGTCCCTTTCAGCTTCTTCCCTGGGTTTGTGTCGATTGAACTTTTTGTCGTTTGCAAAGTGGGATGACTTCGTCGAGGCAAATGGGGTTGATCGTATTACGTACAGGTTTAATACGTACGTAAAGCTGTTTACAATACTTCTGCCTATGTCTCCGTCTTGTTTAGTACGTACTTGTTTCATCGCTTTTCAATTTATTTAAAGAGAGATATGATTACTGTTATCTGCAGTTGAGGCAGTTCATAATTGGAAATCTCTCTCTCTCTCTCTCTCTCTCTCTCTCTCTCTCTCTCTCCTCTCTCTCTCTCTCTCTCTCTCTCTCTCTCTCTCTCTCTGCCCTATGAATGTAGATGTATATTAATTATATATTCATATACTTATGTATACTGTACACATGCTTCTGTGTATACGGTATATGTGATTGTTTATATGGGTGTACAGTATACATGACTATACAGAAGAGTATGCATGATTGTCTGTGTACAGTATACATGCTTGTATACATACAGTATACATACACACCGACACATGACCCCAAACTCCATTTTATCTAGATAATTGGCGACAGGCCTCCATTATAACTTATGAGTCACGACCTATATACAGCATATAAGTGTGATTATTTTTCCCCAATGGATTTCTTGGCCATGCCCTTGTGGGTATGAAGGAGGAGAGAGAGAGAGAGAGAGAGAGAGAGAGAGAGAGAGAGAGAGAGAGAGAGAGAGAGAGAGAGAGACTGGGTACCTGGGAACATGTGAAGGGGCCCTGTTGCGCTCTGGCCTTATTTAGTCAAGGGAGGAGAGAGAGAGAGAGAGAGAGAGAGAGAGAGAGAGAGAGAGAGAGAGAGGTGTTAGCTGGTTAAAAAGGTAATTGCTTCTAAGGGGGAGGGTGGGGATGGAACGTTAGGATGCTGGGATGCCCATGGTATGTGGGAAGGGCATGTGGTCATGTGGGTATTATGTGGGTATGTTGTGTTTAAAGGAGGGGGTGGGGTTCCAAGACTCGGCTGTAGAGGTTCAACTTATAGAAAAGAGATTATTTTTTCCTTTTTTCTTCTTATCTCTCTCTCTCTCTCTCTCTCTCTCTCTCTCTCTCTCTCTCAACGGTTGGAAGTGGCGGTGGAATATGGTGCTTCGAACCTAATTGGTGATTACACTCTCTCTCTCTCTCTCTCTCTCTCTCTCTCTCTCTCTCTCTCTCTCTCTCTCTCTCACAACGGTTGGAAGTGGCGGTGGAATATGGTGCTTCGAACCTAATTGGTGATTACACTCTCTCTCTCTCTCTCTCTCTCTCTCTCTCTCTCTCTCTCTCTCTCTCTCTCAGATACACATTCATGTACTCGTTCTTTCACTTAGTGGAAATCTGTTCAGTGTTAATCTCTCTCTCTCTCTCTCTCTCTCTCTCTCTCTCTCTCTCTCTCTATTGGGTCGTAACTCATTTAGCCTTGACCTACGGGATGTTAGAGAGAGAGAGAGAGAGAGTAAAACTAAATACCCAACGCGTTGGGTATTATGCGAGTAGAGTTGAGAGAGAGAGAGAGAGAGAGTTGGGCATATATCTAAATGGGATTGCTGTAGTTAAGGCGTGTGTGACATTCCATTTGATTTACAGACTTGTATCTCTCTCTCTCTCTCTCTCTCTCTCTCTCTCTCTCTCTCTCTCTCTCTCTCTCTCTCTCAAGGAATATACGAATTATGTTCGTTGTTATATAACAGTGTGGTATCATAGCTTTTGGTATGATGATAATAATAATGATAATAAATATTGTATTATTATTATTATTATTATTATTATTATTATTATTATTATTATTATTATCATCATCAACAATGAAGGCATTACAGAGATAATAATAATAGTAACAGTGATAATAATATAATAATAATAATAGTAAAAATTATTATTATTATTATTATTATTATTATTATTATTATTATTATTAACAACAATGAAGGCATTGCAGGGATGGTAATAATAATAATAATAATAATAGTGAAAATTATTATTATTATTATTATTATTATTATTATTGTTGGTGGGGGTGGGGAGGGTTATTGGGCATTGGTACCCCTCCCCTTTATCTGCCAAGAACAGCCAGATTCGCTGAACAGCACAAGCACCAGCATGCTGCAAATGCTGTGCCCCGCTGTCTGGAGCTTCTCCCAAGTTCCAGAGGTCCTTTATCCCCCACACCGTGGGACTGTGGAACAATCATCTCAGAGGAAGCCGTGGAATTGGAACTTCAGAAGTTCAATGCATTACTGCCTTAATACTATTCCCCTTGAATTTTAATACTTTTTTATTTATTTATTTGTTGATTTATTCATTTATCTTATTTCTTTTTTTGATAAGTGGTGTCTCTTGAATTTCAAGTCCATCTTCTGAATAGTAATAATATAATAATAATGATAAAAATAATAATAATAATAATAATAATAATAATAATAATAATTAATAATGCCTTCTGTTACTTGATTGAAATAAACGCCATAATATTCTTTGGAAGCTTGAATTTCAAGACCATCTTCTGAATAATAATAATAATAATAATAATAATAATAATAAT
>NC_089780.1:6857665-6995165 GCF_040412425.1 Macrobrachium rosenbergii | reverse complement strand
TTAGTCAGGCGTAACACTTGTCACTCAGACATTGTATTTTACCTTCATCAAATTTTCTCTCTCTCTCTCTCTCTCTCTCTCTCTCTCTCTCTCTCTCTCTCTCTCTCTCTCTCTCTAACTCATATTTCTAGTAATTATTTCATTGCAGTATGTCTTGAAGTACAGTATTGTAAAGTCTCTCTCTCTCTCTCTCTCTCTCTCTCTCTCTCATTACATTCTTCTATTTTACTCTCTTGTAGGCAAAAGCCCTAAGGGGAACGTTCACTAAGTCCTTGACTCACTAACAGAAAACCGTTTCCTCGAATTGTTTTGGTCTGTCGTGGCGTCGGGTGCGTTCATATCGACAATGGTCGTCTTCTATTGACGTCAGTCTGTCATGCAGGCATTAAGTCAGTGTTTGTTGCTATTTTAAAAAAACTGGAGAACCAGTTTTATCCGTCTTTTATCAAGTAAAAGTGTTGTTGAATCTTTCTGTTGTGGTTAGAGAATTTTTATGAGGGGGGGAGGTGATAATTTAAGCAGAAATTGGCTGGTAATACATTCGTATGAGTCGCCATTTTGGAATTTCATTGTGGTTTTCCTTCTATTTTTTTTTTTTTATATTTCCTTTTTACTCTGATGTCTTGCGCTTCCGTGAATTCACTCTCTCTCTTTTGTGTCGTTTTAAAAATCCCTTGTTTTAGTTTTCTGGAAAATAAAACTATTGTGCTGGTTTTGTCTCTGTCCGTCCGCACTTTTTCTGTCCGCCCTCAGATCTTAAAAACCACTGAGGCTAGAGGGCTGCAATTTGGTATGTTGATTATCCACCCTCCAATATTCAAACATACCAAATTACAGCCCTCTAGCATCAGTAGTTTTTATTTTATTAAAGGTTATTACAGTTAGCCATAATCGTGCGTCTGGCAACAATATAGGATAAGCTGCCACCGGGACGTGGTTAAAGTTTCGTGGACCACGGGTCATACAGCATTATACCGAGACCACCGAAAGATAGATCTATGTCGGTGGCCTTGATTATACGCTGTAGCGTCCGTACAGAAAACTCGATTGCGCCGAGGAAACTTCGGCGCATTTTTCACTTGTTTATTGTTTATAGAAAACGAAAATCTTCGCGTAAGATGAACTGAGGACACGCCGACTTTGGGCACCGTCTTATAAGGGTTCCATACCCTTCTAGATGCCTCGTAACACCTTGACCTTTTCCTCTGAAACTCCAGTTTGGAGACGAAAGTGCTGTCAGTCAACGGGAGTGCTGACGAATCGGAGAAGACCCCCTGGTCTGTGACACTTTCACTCACAGGCGCTCTGACTCACTGTGAGTCATTGCCGATTTGCTGTGACCATCTGTGGATTATAGGATAGTCTTGAGGTCTCTCTCTCTCTCTCTCTCTCTCTCTCTCTCTCTCTCTCTCTCTCTCTCTCTCTTTTAGATTAGCTTAAGGGACCAAAGTGTTATTTACCATCTTTTAAGTACAGCAAGGTCTCTCTCTCTCTCTCTCTCTCTCTCTCTCTCTCTCTCTCTCTCTCTCTCTCTCTCTCTCTCTCTTTAATCTAGTGTAAGGGACCAAAGTTTTATTTTCCATCATTTACTAAAGCAAGATTCTCTCTCTCTCTCTCTCTCTCTCTCTCTCTCTCTCTCTCTCTCTCTCTCTCTCTCTCTCTCTCTCTCTCTCTCTCTCTCTTTAAGCTAGTTTAAGGGACTAAAGTTTTATTTTCCATCATTTACTAAAGCAAGATCTCTCTCTCTCTCTCTCTCTAAGGGAAAAATCGAGTCTAAGCAAAAAGTTACAATTATTGTAGTCAAAGGAAGGAAATTGTTTTGAAGGACCTCCATTTTTTATAAAACAGGAAACGCCTGTTTTATGTTTTATATAAACCAGGTGCGTATTTCTGTCTCTGGAGAGAGAGAGAGAGAGAGAGAGAGAGAGAGAGAGAGAGAGAGAGAGAGAGAGAGAGAGAGAGAGAGAGAGAGAGAGGATATTAAAACACTTTTGAGTTCCAAGAACTTTTCTGCAAGTTTAGTTAAAACTAGAGAGATTCTTCTCTCTCTCTCTCTCTCTCTCTCTCTCTCTCTCTCTCTCTCTCTCTCTCTCTCTCGTAGGTCAAGGCTAAAAGAGTTACGGCCCAAGAGAGAGAGAGAGAGAGAGAGAGATATATATCAAAACATTTTCAGTTCCAACAAGTTTGTCCACATAGTCTGTTAATACTCAGAAAGAGAGAGAGAGAGAGAGAGAGAGAGAGAGAGAGAGAGAGAGAGAGAGAGAAGGAAGGTCGCCATCGCAGTATCGGATGTTTTCAAATGGAATGCGGATGCTAGCCAACCTCCCCAACCCCAAATTCCCCCTTTTTTTTTTTTTTTTTTTTATCTGCTGACACTCTTACCTGTAGTTCTCTTAATTGCCCAGGTGAGGTCTCTTCCGGCATCCCCCCCCCCGTCTTTCGGGCGCTAATTAGTCTTGGCTTTTTTGGCGCCTTTTTCCTTACCTTTATTATTATTATTATTATTATTATTATTATTATTATTATTATTATTATTATTATTATTATTATTATTGTTTTCTTATTATTGTTGGGGGTTTTGGTATCCAATTATTTTTGTTATTATTATTATTATTATTATTATTATTATTATTATTATTATTATTAGAGGGAGGAAAGTATTTTTCCTAAGTACAGGTATCCATGAGAGAGAGAGAGAGAGAGAGAGAGAGAGAGAGAGAGAGAGAGAGAGAGAGAGAGAGAGACAGACATAACTAGTAATACCTACAGTCACAGAATTATTTAACGAAAGTTCCCAGAATAGCTCTCTCTCACTCTCTCTTCTCAAGTACTTGGGTACACACACACTCTCTCTCTCTCTCTCTCTCTCTCTCTCTCTCTCTCTCTCTCTCTCTCTCTCTCTCTCTCTGCAAGTACTTGGGTGAACCCACGTAGGACAGTCGCTTTTTTGGCCGCCTCCTGCAATATTCATCATTTGTCGCTGCAGTAACAGCATTTGTGGACCGGTCGCCAAACGGTCGCTTTTTGGCGACTTACAACATAGATTTTGCGTGTGAGGCAGTGTTGTTTCTCTGTAGTTGTTTCTAGGTTGTTTTTCCAGTACTTGTTGTATGTGAGGCAGGGAGAGAGGCAGCTGTTTTGCCATGTTTATGGAAAGATAGTGCTTGAGTTGGGTGCCTGAAGTGTAGTTGTTTCTCTGTTGTTGTTTCTATGTTGTTTTTCCAGTACTCGGAGTGCGCTAGGGAGGGAAAGAGGTAGTTGTTTTGCCATGATTATTGGAAGATAGTGTTTGAGTTGGGTGCCTGAAATGTCGTTGTTTCTCTGCTGTTGCTCCTATGTTGTTTCTCCAGTATTCGAAGTAGGTAAGGAAAACGTGAGTTGTTTTGCCATGTATATAAAGAGATAGCGTTTGAGTTAGGTGCTTGAAATGTCGTTTCTCTGTTGTTGTTCCTGTGTTGTTTTTCCAGTACCTCAAGTAAGTAAGGGAAGGAGAGATGGTTGTTTTGCCATGATTATGAAAAGAAGTTGTTTGAGTTAGGCGCCTGAAATGTCGTTGTTTCTCTGGCGTTGTTCCTGTGTTGTTTTTCCATTACTCGAAGTAGGTGAGAGAGGGAAAGAGGGAGTTGTTTTTCCTTGTATATAGAGATAGTGTTTGAGATAGGTGCCTGACATGTTGTTTCTCTGTTGTTGTTCGTATGTTGTTTCTCCAGTACTCGGAGTAGGTAAGGGAAGAGTGAGTTGTTTTGCCATGTATATGAAGAGATAATGTTTGAGTTAGGTGCCTGAAACGTCGTTGTTTCTTTGCTGTTCTTTCTGGGTTGTTTCTCAGTACTCGGAGTAAGCTAGGGAAGGAAAGAGTCAGTTGTTTTGCCATGTTAATGAAAAGGATGAACAACATAAAGGACCTGTGTTAACAGTGCTCCATCAAGGTAATTATTTTCAAGGCCGTCATCGAAGGAATTATCCCAACAGTGGGGACATTCTCTCTCTCTCTCTCTCTCTCTCTCTCTCTCTCTCTCTCTCTCTCTCTCTCTCTCTCTCTCTCTCTCTCTCTCACACAGTCCGTAACCCCATGATAGTAAATGTCACACCCCGAAAAGTTCCTGTGACATATCGGAAAGTTCGTCTCTCTCTCTCTCTCTCTCTCTCTCTCTCTCTCATTAATTTCTATTGTTATTCGTTGGACGTTAGACACGATGATATCTTCGCTAGGTATGGTCAGCGGAGAATCTCTGATTGCACGATAATCACCGTAACTGTGAGTCATACAATAGTTTCTCTCTCTCTCTCTCTCTCTCTCTCTCTCTCTCTGGAAAGATTCCATCCCAGGGGATAATTGTGTGGTTGCCACCCCACTGTAGGCTCTGTTATGGTAAGGCTAAAAATATGATTTTATAAATAGAGAGAGAGAGAGAGAGAGAGAGAGAGAGAGATTGAGCAGACTGATAGAAGTTTTAAAAAATTTATTTAAAAATTTAAAAGACTGTTATAGTAAGTTTTAAAAAATTTATTTAAAAAATTTAAAAAAATGTATTTAAAAAATTGAGAGAGAGAGAGAGAGAGAGAGAGAGAGAGAGAGAGAGAGAGAGAGAGAGAACTTTCTGAGACATCATAGTAACTTTTTGAGGTGACATTTAATGTCATGGGGTTACGGACTGTGTAGAGAGAGAGAGAGAGAGAGAGAGAGAGAGAGAGAGGAGGCAGGAGGGCGCGCTTGCGCGCCTGATTGCCTTCAGTGAGCTTTATAAGGAAGCGTATCTAGTGCAGGTTCCATCAGCGCCTGCGGTGACGTAGTTAAGAGTTTGGTCATTTTATTTTTGCGTCATCACAAAAAGTGATTCATCTTTTTATGAATATTAATATTTACATAAATACTTTGTACTGACGTCGATGCTTTGTAAGACATTGAATATAACTAATCCCTTTATTTACCACAGAGTTATGGCATGAAATTATGAATATTAATATTTACGTCGATGTTTTGTAACACATTGAATGTAACTGATTATATCATATTTCCTTATTCCCGACTACTAGCTGTGTATATTATTATTATTATTATTATTATTATTATTATTATTATTATTATTATTATTATTATTATTATTATTATTATTATTATTATTATTATTATTATTATTATTCAGAGGATGAACCCTATTCATATGGAACATGCCCACGACAGGGGCCATTGACTTCGAAATTCAAGCTTCCAAAGATTATTATGGTGTTCATTCGAAAGAAGTAACAGAAGGTAATTGGAAATACAGAAAGAGGGAATGAGTTATTAAAAAAAAAAGGTTAAACAAATAAATAGATAAATAAATAAAAATGTAAGTGAAACATTAAAATACAAATAGGGTAGCAACGCATTGCATCTTCGCTTGAACTTCTGAAGTTCCAATTCACGAAATCCTCTGGGAGACTGTTTCACAGTTCCAACGGTGTGAGGAATAAAAGATCTTCTGGAACTTTGGAGAAGTTCGACACCGAGGCGCATTTACTGCCTTTGCTTGATGTCCTTGCATGTCCCAAAAACATCCCTCGATGCAAATTGGGTCGCCGTTCTAAATAAGTCCTCAGTGGCGCCGTCACTCGGAGCGAGCGAAGACGCAGTCGCTTGTTTCATTCATAAAGAAATTGGGGTTATGGGCCCAGCTTAGGTTCAACTCTTTGTTATTGTTTCTATTCGTAAATGGTTACCTCCGGTGATGTTTTGATTGGGTCAGGTCTCTTGGGAGTGGTTGCGTTTGATTGGTAAAATGCTTCGGATGCGTTCACATTTTTTTTTTATGTTTCTTAGAAGTGAATTGTGCTAATATTGTTTTTATTTCTTTAGTGCATTACTACCCTAAAGCAGTTCACCTTGTATGTCTTAATTTACTTACATTTTTATTTATTTTTATATTAATATTTTAATTTATTTTCACTTTTCTAATACCTGATTTTTTCTTTCTGCATTTCCCAGTAATTTCTGTTTCTTCTTTCGACTGAACACTGCAATGTTCTTTGGAAGCTTGAATTTCTACTGAATAATAATAATAATAATAATAATAATAATAATAATAAAATTTTATTTCCATGTTTAATTTCCTTTTAAAATGGACTCTTCCTGTTGGTCCTTACCAGTCAGAATTCACTATATTTAGACTCTCTCTCTCTCTCTCTCTCTCTCTCTCTCTCTCTCTCTCTCTCTCTCTCTCTCTCTCTCTCTCTCTCTCTTGATCGACAGAGAACTCACAGAATTACAGGAATCACTTCGAAAATCGAGCCAAAATCTGACATCTTAACAGCTCTCGGTACAAGACCAATTTCGGGAGAATATCAGAAACTCGTTCAGTAAAAAAACCAGATCTCATTAAGATTGCAAGGATGCGAAGAAATGAATGACTGGACAGTCTATTTGGGGGTTTTATCTCCATTCCGGGCGTAGGATTAATGCAGGACGAGGCTGGTTAATGAGAGAGAGAGAGAGAGAGAGAGAGAGAGAGAGAGAGAGAGAGAGAGAGAGAGAGAGAGAGAGAGAGAGAGAGAAAGATTAATCAGCAATCTTTTTCTGTCTCCTGCGAGTTGCAACATAATCTTGGAAAAATGGGACATGTAGATGAATATGAGAGAGAGAGAGAGAGAGAGAGAGAGAGAGAGAGAGAGAGAGAGAGAGAGAGGGAGAAAGATTAATAGCATCTTGTCTCCAAGAGTTGCAAAAAATGGGACATGAGATGAGAGAGAGAGAGAGAGAGAGAGAGAGAGAGAGAGAGAGAGAGAGAGAGCTATGAGGCGCCCTGCCAAATTAGTGATGGTCCTTTACCTTATAAGTAAAGGCTGTAGGTGTAATTGATTGAAATATGTGGCCAATAAAAAGGGCAGTTTTGACTTAATATGAATATGAGAGAGAGAGAGAGAGAGAGAGAGAGAGAGAGAGATTCTGATCATAATTACAATACTCTAAATACAGTCTTGAAAATCTCTCTTTTCAGTTTTCTGTAAAAGAAAACTATTGTGTCGGATTTGTCTGTCCGTCCGCACTTTATTCTGTCCGCACTTTTTCTGTCCGCCCTCAGATCTTGAAAACTACTGAGGCTAGAGGGCTGCAAATTGGTATGTCGATCATCCACCTTCCAATCATCAAACATACAAATTGCAGCCCTCTGGCCTCAGTTATTTTGATTTTATTTAAGGTTAAAGTTAGCCATAATCGTGCTTCTGGCAAGGATAGGCCACCACCGGGTAGTGGTTAAAAATTAATGGGCCGCGGCTCATACAGCATTATACCGAGACCCCCTAAAGATAGATCTATTTTCGGTGGCTTTGATTATACGTTGCACAGAAAACTCGATTGTGCTGAATATTATTATGACAGGAATCCACAATAATCCCTGTTTTAAATCCATGAAAATCTCTTTTGATTTTCATTAATATAAATTCAGAACATAATTGTTCTCTACATAATCACGAGGCTGCTTTGTGTTGGGTCTCGTGGAATCTTGATGAACGGACCTATTCATTCCGTGTGAGCAGAGGGGGCCGTGCCGAAAGGACCTCCCTAAATATGGCTTTGGGAGATCCTAAACTTCTAATGGGGAACAAAATGGGATTGCCGATTAATTCTCTCTCTCTCTCTCTCTCTCTCTCTCTCTCTCTCTCTCTCTCTCTCTCTCTCTCTCTCTCTCTCTCTCTTTATGATGTACGTGTCCCTCTTTGTAAAGATTATGTTGTAACTCTTAGGAATGGACAGAGTGTCGATTTTAATAATCTCTCTCTCTCTCTCTCTCTCTCTCTCTCTCTCTCTCTCTCTCTCTCTCTCTCTCTCTCACACACACACACACGAAATTCCAGAACTCGAATAACGTCACTTATCCCATAAAACGAAAAAATAAAACTATCATAAATAAAAACCCACTTTTAACCCAAATTCAGACTAAACCATTTAAGAAGTAAAGTGCCCCCCCAAAAAAACACATTTTTGGATTTTTTTTTTTTGACAAAAAAAGCCTTTTTTGGAAAATAAAAATCTTATAAGTATGCACCTCTACCTCACCCACCACTTAAAAAATAAAAAAAAAAACGTGACGGACAAATAACAGTGGTAAACAAGACAGGAATGAATTATACCCAGTGGGCATGTGCCTAATACCCAGCGGGCATGTGTGCCTACATCCCTCCTGTCGAAGGGGGCACTGAAGACAAAAAAAAAAAAAGACAAAAAATTAAGACAAAAAATAATCTGGACGCATCTCGAGCCTGGGCGTGTTGACAGTAAATCGACCCTCCTCCCCCAACCTCCGTCCATTCTTGCGTCGATACAAGGGCATGTCGATGTAATTGCAGGGCGCAGGGCGTACTACTACTGCGTCTTACTTGTCGACTTGCTCGACCTTTGTCTTTTCGCAGTGACGTTGTATTCGACGCTTTCCGGAATTAATATTATTAAATTATTATTATGGAACAAGCCCACCGCAGCGGCTATTGACTTGAAAGTCAAGCTTCCAAAGAATGTTATGGGGTACATTAGAAATAAGTACTGTTATTATTATTATTATTATTATTATCATTATTATTATTATTATTATTATTATTATTATTATTATTATTATTATTATTATTATTATTATTATTATTCAGAAGATGGATAACTCTATTCATATAGAACAAGCCTACCAAAGGGGCCTCTGACTTGAAA
This sequence comes from Macrobrachium rosenbergii, assembly GCF_040412425.1. Classification (NCBI taxonomy): domain Eukaryota; kingdom Metazoa; phylum Arthropoda; class Malacostraca; order Decapoda; family Palaemonidae; genus Macrobrachium; species Macrobrachium rosenbergii. The sequence continues at coordinate 6,986,485 of NC_089780.1, read as the reverse complement.
TTCAAACTTCCAAAGAATATTATGGGGTACATTAGAAATAAGTATTATTATTATTATTATTATTATTATTGTTATATTATTATTATTATTATTATTATTATTATTATTCAGAAGATGAAGAACCTTATTCATATGGAACAAGCCCACCAAAGGGGCCACTGACTTGAAATTCAAACTTCCAAAGAATATTATGGTGTATACATTAGTAATAAGTACTGCTATTATTATTATTATTATTATTATTATTATTATTATTATTATTATTATTATTATTATTATTATTATTATTATTATTATTATTATTCAGAAGATAAAGAACCCTATTCATATGGAACAAACCTATACAGAGGCCACTGACTTGAAATTCAACCTTCCAAAGAATATCAAGGTGTTCATTTGAAAGAAATAACAGAAGGTCAAGGAATATACAGAAAAAGTTCACTTATTAAAAGAATGAAATAATAAATAGATAAAAATATATTAAAATGCAACGAGAACAGGATTAGGGTAGTAATGCTTCATAATAATAATAATAATAATAATAATAATAATAATAATAATAATAATAATAATAATAATAACAATCTCGAAGTCTTGACTTTCTAAGAGTCTTTGCGTGCTGTTCAGTATTGCCTTAAATAGTCTTTTCCTTAATGCTTGGCGTCCGTCCTATTACGTCATCGTTGCTTGGGTGGATGTGGGCTGTGCAAGTTGCAATTGCTTGCTTGTTTTGAGATGCGTTTGCTCGTGTCGGCTGTCGTGGCGGTAACCTCCTCCGTGGAAACGAGGTCGATGTATCTGCCGGTTTGTTCTTTGATTTTGTTTCTGTTCGTTAGTCTGCAAAGAAATGTTTGAAAGGAGGATGTGTTAAGAAAGGATTTCTGGTTTCCCTTTTTCTCTAAAGTCTGTGAAGGATTTTTGTGATGTAATCAGGATGTATTATATATATATATATATATATATATATATATATATATATATATATATATATATATATATATATATATATATATATATATATATATATATATATATATATATATTATATACATATGTATATATAATATATATATATATGTATATATTTATATATACATATATATAATTATATGTATACATATACAGTGGATGAATGAATGGCGTCATACGTATTTAATCATTTTTCAAAATCCTTGGTTCAGTTTGAGTTAAAATATTTGGAAATTCTTTAACCCAATTCCCTATTTAGGTCAACGAGAGTGGCCCATTTGATTTTTAGGGAGGGCCCCCACCTGGCCCTCCTCTTCCGGTTCGAGAATCGAACACAAGTCATTCAGTTTGAGAGAGAGAGAGAGAGAGAGAGAGAGACTTTGTTGCTATAGCAGTTTGGTCTGACTAAGCTAAAGTATATCAGTACGAACAATTGAGAAATTAACGAGAACACCTGGGTGTGTCAGATTACAAGTATCAATACGCGTACTACAAACACGTACAAGTACTGTACAAAGATGGAAGTACTATTAAGAGTAAGTAACGACCTGCCCTGACCTTGAATGGTTACAGGAGGCGTGAGCCTTCATGGACGAATTAAGATTACATTGACGATATGTAATTCATGAGGGTGGTATGGGTGAATTATTATTATTATTGTTATATTTATTACTATTATTATTATTATTATTATTATTATTATTATTATTGTTATTATTATTATTATTATTATTACTACCACAGAATCGTGTGTGTTTTGAGGGGGGGAATCTGATTAGTATATAAATTGTATATATGGGAGTGGAAAAATTCCTTTGTACGTAAAAAGATTTGGAACTGAGTGTCGTATAAAAAAAAAAAAACTGAACACTGACTTGCGTAAATCTGAGCCATAATAAAGAATAGATATATAATATATTACTTTCCGGAGGACATTACGTTCGCAAAATCAATGACGTACAGTTAATACTCTTAAATATAAAAATCGACGGATGAAAATCAGTATTTAAAGAACTAATTCTTACCCATTATCACACCCACCTGGAGGAAATCAGGGAGAAAATAGAGAAGAGGAAGGGTGAGGAATGATGATGGAGGAGGAGGAGGAGGAGGAGGGAGAGAGAGGGGGAGGGAGGGAGAAGGAGAGGATACCAAACATCTTCCCAATTTTGGCCACATGACTCACACAGCCGCCCAAGGGGGGGCGTCGCTCCGCGGACTACGCCCTGTGCTGACCTCCTATTCTTCTTCTTCTTCTTCTTCTTCTTCTTCTTCTTCCCATCTCCGCACGCCCTTCCGCCGTCCGTCCGTCCGTCCGTCCGTCCGCCTGTGTGCGCGCGCGGGCGCCTGATTCAGAGCCGCCCATGGCCGCCCGCCCACCGCCGCAACGCGAAGCTTTAACCAGGCCCTTTGATCATCTTTTTAACTTTTTAAGGCGAGGGTTGAAACGGCGGTGGGCGAATTTGTCGGACCCTATTTGTCGGACCTCTCTCTCTCTCTCTCTCTCTCTCTCTCTCTCTCTCTCTCTCTCTCTCTCTCTCTCCAAATGGAATTAAGATATTATTATAAGAACAGTCAACATTGGTCCATTGTGTGCCATGTTTCAGTAAAGGTTTTACGCTATTCTGTCGAGAGAGAGAGAGAGAGAGAGAGAGAGAGAGAGAGAGAGAGAGAGAGAGAGAGAGAGAGAGAGAGAGAGAGAAAGTCATATCCAAATCCCTAGCGCCCCCAAAAAATCAATTAAAAAAAATTGAAAATTATGAAGGCAGAAAAATAATACTCATCACTCATATAATCACATGAGCTGACCTTACTCATGAAGGGAGGGAGGAGGGGCATTGGGTTCGTGACCTGACCCCCGGGAAAGGTCAGGAGCGATTGACCATCTTGAGAGTTAAGTCAAGTTTCCATTTGTGGTCTGGGCGAATTGACCAACCAAACTATATACGTACGCTGTGAGATTTCCTGAGCTTAATCAAAAGGAAAATAAGGTGTAGGCCTTGGGTTTTGTCTTAGAATGAAGAGAGAGAGAGAGAGAGAGAGAGAGAGAGAGAGAGAGAGAGAGAGAGAGAGAGAGAGAATCACAACAGTTCTGGCAGTAAAATATATTGTGGGAGGTTAGCAATATATCATTTTAATTTTCGGTTTCGTCTTGAAGCTGAGAGAGAGAGAGAGAGAGAGAGAGAGAGTGTGTGTCAGTCTCAATCACAGTAATTCTGGCGACAAAATATATTGTTTGGAGGTTAGCATATATCATTTTAATTTTCCGTTTCATCTTGAAGCTGAGAGAGAGAGAGAGAGAGAGAGAGAGAGAGAGAGAGAGAGAGAGAGAGAGAGAGTGAGTTTAAAAAAGGAAATTGTTAAAAATACAAGATTGAATTGACAAGTGGAACATTCCCAAATATATTTTTTATATATATTTACAGTAAAATATATTAAAATAAATTTGCCAAAAAATCGAGTGTAAGACATATAAATTACTTTGTATTACACAAAGCCTTTACGACTATGTAATTACATAGGTGAATGTTATTTATAATTGAGCTCTTTCCAACTAAAATATAATATATTTAAAAAGTTTTGCAATTCTCTCGCAAGAACTCACGTAACGACTTATTCTGTTCGATTGATCACCGTAAAATTAGTTTTCATAATACGACACTAATAATTACTGTCATTATCAAAGCTGAATTGTTGTAATTTCTGGCCTTGTGCCAAAAATTGGTGACAGATTCCGAAGTCTGACTAATGGGTTTGAATGTAGGCAAAATCAAAACACTTCTGCAAGTCCTTGTAGAGATATATTTGCCACAAATGAACTTGTAGAAGTATACCACAACATTTGATTGGAAGGCTACAGTAGGTGTATATATTAACGAGTAAAAGATGCGCCGAAGAGTTCTGCGTAATCGAGTTTTCTGTACAGCAGCTACAGCGTATAATCAAGGCCACCGAATGTAGATCTATCTTTCGGTGGTCTCGGTATAATGCTGTATGAGCCGCATCCCGTGAAACTTTAACCACGGCACGGTGGTGGCATGGCCTATATCGTTGCCAGATGCACGATTATGGCTAAATTTAACCTTAAATAAAATACAAACTGCTGAGGATAGATGGCTGTAATTTGGTATGTTTTATGATTGGAAAGTTGATTATCAACATACCAATTCGCAGCCCTCTGGCCTCAGTAGTTTGTAAGATCTGAGGGCGGACAGAAAAAATGCGAACAGATAGACAAAGCCGGCACAGTAGCTTTCTTTCCAGAAAACGAAAACGCATTGAGGTCACAATCAAACGCCCCTCCTTTTTAGATAACTGTCTTCCTTTGCATCTGCAAAGTGCAGCTTTTGTGTCCCGACCAAATCTTGCATGCCACGGTTTTGTTTACTCACAAGAATCGGGTCTGACACCAGTGACTCACTGCGCTGGGAATCCAGAACACTGTGGGAACCTGATTTTAAAACTGATCTTTTCCTTCTCCTGTGCTTGGTCGACTGTTTTTGCTCTCTTGTTTGGGATTGAAGTTTCGTGTTTTCTCTGATTTTTTTTAGGGGGGGGGGGAAACATTTATTAATTTTGCGGGTTATCAGTATATTTTCATTTTAGGGTTGCAGTTTCATAGTTTCGTATTTTTTGAGTTAGGAGATGCTTTGATTTTATGGGGTTTTGTGGACTTCTGAACTCGATTATTTTTCTGCGAGATTATCAGTTTTATCATTATCAACTCAATGATTATTGTCATTATTCATCCGATGTTCCCTTGTGTTTCTAACATTGGTGAAATGTTTGTAACATGCAAACATTCACTGTAATGTTATCATTATACCCTTAACCATAATTAGGATAAATAGCTGAATTGTAATGTTTACTTTCTGTTGTAAATTGTGAAGCCATAACTCGGCTATAACGCTATAACTCAGCTAGGAGGAAGGTTAAAATAACTCTCACTCTCTCTCTCTCTCTCTCTCTCTCTCTCTCTCTCTCTCTCTCTCTCTCTCTCTCTCTCTCTCTCTTGGAGAACCTCTCCGCGCGGCTACCAAATAATTGTTTGCCATCAAGGACGTCTGCTGTGAAAAGGATTTGACATGATAACGTGTTAACCGAGATGTGGCCCTTGACGGCGAGAGCTACAGAGGTACTCTCTCTCTCTCTCTCTCTCTCTCTCTCTCTCTCTCTCTCTCTCTCTCAAAACAACACCCTTATTTCGGGGCTTGTCATTTCGTTTCATATTGGTAATCACTATTGAACTTTATAACTCCTTAGGAACTGGCGCGATAATGAGAGAGAGAGAGAGAGAGGGGCGGGGCCTAATTGGGCACGACTCACCCGGTGACGTCACACACGGTCACACAGAGACCTTCAGAGAGTTGGTTGTGTGTCGGGCGCCGTGTGATGATAAAGTCTCCTCCCTCCTCAGTCAGTTCAGCTGAGCGAGTTGTACCAGTAGGAAGGAATACCCGTGTCTGTGAGGTCGCCCAAGGTGTGTGGTGGGAACCCAATCTGTTTTGTTCGGGAAGCTTTTCGACCTTCTTTCTCGACTCTCGAGTGTTTAACCAAGTGTTATTTATGTTCTTTGAGTTGTTTCAAGACACTGGAAGAGATTCTGACCTGAATCTTGTGTGTATAGAGTTTGGAAAACTTGAATATACAGCATACCGTGTTGGGAAGAGCGACCCATTTGCATTTGCAATACGCAATTTGAACCAGAAGGTTTTGTGTCGAGTGAGATCATATGTTTTGAGAGGAAATATATAACCCCTATTTACGCCACTTTCTCTGCTTCTTCCTCTTTACCTTCGAGAAAAGAAGAAGAAGGAGGAGTTGGGATATTATTCGGTGTAACGAGGAGAGGCGAAAATATCCTCGTACCTCGTTCAAGTATGATCGATTTGTATGCGAACTGTAATTGTGACTTACTGTTTTACCCTTGTCGGCTATCGTAAGAGCTTTATGATTCTTCCGTAAGCGTATATCCACACGTGCGAGACTTAGTCGAATGTATATGAAAGGCTTGTTTGCTGTTCTCTCTCGATTTCTAAAAAATATATTGGCAGTAATTATTTAGAAAGTTTCCCAGAGGTTGTCTCGAGTTTGTGTGGATTGTCAGGTAAAATTCAGTTATATATATATACAGGGTTTTTGTGTGTTTTTAAGTGTTTATACGAACAAATAACATATATTTCATCTTATATATTTTGGTTATGAATTGAGAACAGACCATATGCATTTTTGTTGAAATTAAACTGTAGAGCTACATAAATTAGTTAGTTCATATTTTAATGTAGTGTATTGATGCTGACCTCTTTTCAATAAGATATTTATTCATTGTTTCTTGTTTTTGACTTAGCAGTTTCCCTTTGAAGTAGGATTCATCTCTCTCTCTCTCTCTCTCTCTCTCTCTCTCTCTCTCTCTCTCTCTCTCTCTCTCTCTCTCTCTCAAAGAGGTGTAACTGAACCTGCAGTCAAACATATTGGAACTGAAAAGTTTCTCTCTCTCTCTCTCTCTCTCTCTCTCTCTCTCTCTCTCTCTCTCTCTCTCTCTCTCTCTCTCTCTCTCTCTCTCTCTCTCAATTACTGGTCGCGTGATTTCCAAGCAAAAAATCGAAGTGGGGGAAAAAGTCATCATTATTCCGACCAAATCGTTGAAAATTACCCGTGACGATGTTTATAACTCTTCCTTTTGGGCGGGGTTGTGGGCCAAAGAGTGTGATGATTTGGTGCAAACAATGTTGTTTGTTCTTTGTTGTTGTTTGTTGTTTGTGTATCAGGTCAGATAGCAGAGGTAAGGTCAGTTCATTTCAGCTGAAATTGATCCTATACGATTCTGCCTGAAGTCACTTAAATATTCGCAGTTATGAATTTTAAATCCGTAATTTTTCCCATTGCATACAAAAGAGTGTGATGATTCGGTGCAAGGGATGTTGTTTGTTCTTTGTTATTGTTTGTTTTTTGTGTATCAGGTCAGATACCAGAGGTAAGGTCAGTTCATTTCAGCTGAAATTGACCCTGTACGATTCTGCCTGCAGTCACCCAGATACTTGCAGCTATGAAGTTTTAAATCCCATTGCCACATCTTCATACCACCTCTTAACCATTCCCTTCCAAAGACCTATATCTCAGCAATGTGACCCATGACCCTAGGTCACGCTTGTCTCTCTCGCTGAGGTCATTCACCTCCACTCAAACTCCCGAAGTTTATTCTTTAGGCCTTGGCTTTAAAATTGCTGGGAAGACTAACTTTCACCTTGAACATCTAAGTGTCAAGGGAGTGCTGTGTTAGCCATTTTGCATTATCCAGTGTTTGCCCTTAATGTTAAAATAGAAGAAGTTATTTTGGTCATTTTTATGGAGGGAAGGTTGGATGTCATAGCCTGGTATGTATGCTTTTGGCCTATGAAGTTAGATTCAGGCAGTATTTGATGTTAAGTGATGTTTACCAATGCTGAGCTTTTCCCCTCAGTGTTCCAACCCATCAGGTCTAGTATATTACACAAAAAATCCAGAACCCACTCACAGAGTAGTCAAATTGGTCCACCTACTGAGCTAAAAGAGAGTTAACAGTATTTGAGAGATGTCCACGATCAAGCTGTAAGGACCCACTCAGTTTAACCAAGATATTCATTTCATGGAACCTACATTACTTAGTGGGGCTAACATCACTTTCTGTGAACATTGTCATGACATAGCATATCTTAAGGCTTGGATACGGACCGTCTTGTTAAATGCACGGACACGAAGTGCCGGTATGCATTGCTAGGCAATAGTGAGGAGACTTGAGCCGTTGGAAATAAAGTGTTAATATTGTTGATATTTCTCTGTAGAACTTATATAAGTAGTCTTTAGAATCTAGTGGTCAGTTAACTGTTTGGGTGTCTTTAGTACAATTGCAGGTAGACATTTTCAAACACTATTTTGGTCAGTGCTCTCGATAGCTCATCTGAACCCTAGAGTTAACTGGTTTGACAGTTCTGCACGTTAAGTTTTAGGATTGCAGAACATTCGGGTTGTGGCAAGTTTCCAATTTTCTTGTATGATTTAATAATAATAATAATAATAATAATAATAATAATAATAATAATAATAGTATTGTTGTTAATACTGTTTTTCATTACGTACATAACTTTAGGTGTTATGAGCAAGTGCCAATCTCATTAATCATAAATAATTAGCCTTTATCACAAAAGAACACATGAATTACGCGAATTAAACTCATCACAAGAAACCTTACCTTAATTATATCCTCTCTCTCTCTCTCTCTCTCTCTCTCTCTCTCTCTCTCTCTCTCTCTCTCTCTCTCTCTCTCAAAGAGAGAGAGAAAGGCGCCATTGACGTAAACTCTGTAGAGGAAATGACGCAACTTCACACTTTGGCGACAATTGAAGGATATGACGTCTATTTGTACGTGTTTGTGTGTGTGTGTGTTTATGTGTATATTTGTTCCAAGGGGGTAGGGGTCTAGTTAGGGGAATTTAAAGGGAAAGGGAGATCAAAGGGTGGAGTTTTATTGCCGGAGTGGGACAGAATCGAACCAGTTGGCTTGAGAAGCAAAATATATACGGAGAATAATATTGTCCACGCGACCTTGAATTCAGCAGCTCGGAGAATTCGCTTCGTCATTCCTACCCTCATCACAATTACCATAATAATATAAAATAAATTACCAGAGCCATCAGGATCGCTAATTATTCTCTCCCTCTATGAAGTTTTTTAAATATTAACTTCCCTTCATGAAGAAGTTTTTTTAAGCAACTTCAAAACTCAGAGAGATGAGGAGGTAAGCGCGACATTTGGTCGTCCCGGTCGCTTTGTCGCACAACGCGTTCAACAGGTTAATTTGTCATCGGAAATTGGGAACGAGATTTTTTTGGTCGGTCGTGAGAGGGTGGTGTGCGTTCATGAGGTGTCTTTGAGACATGGCGGAAAACGGTCAGGGGGAATATAAGAGGAAAGTGAGCGCAAAACCGTCCATTTAAGCTTATAAATACAGAGAGCAAATGAAAATCTTATTGGTTTTAATTTTTATTCTCTAAATTTTCTTCCTCAAATGACAGCTTGCTTTGGAAGCTCATTAAAAACTCGTCTATTGGAGAGAAGGACCTTTATATATATATATATATATATATATATATATATATATATATATATATATATATATATATATATATATATATATATATATATATATAAATAAATTTTTACCCTTCGACATAATATGGAAAGTGAATGAAAATCTCATTAATTTTAATATATTATTCCCAAATTCCCCTCATCAAACGATAACTTGATTTGGAAGCCATTTTAATAATAGTAATTGGAACCTCATTAAAACCTCGTCCATTGCTGAAAAGAAAAGAACCTTTTTATATATTTTTCTTTCTCCTCGACGCTGATTGATGACTCCGTGTGACTGTAATTATAGACCCTGTATCTCTTTGTTCATGTTTTGCTGTGGGTTGATTTCCAGATGCGGGATCATATCAGATAATTACTCTTAAAATAAAATATTAGATTCTCCTGCTTTTAACCTGCCCAAAAACGTACGCCGTTTGTCCGTACCATTAAGTTAGTGGTGGTAATTCTTTTGTTTTCAACTGCTAAGTTAAAACCTTGACATATTCCACGCAGGTATGAATGCGAGTTAAGAGGTAGTCTGTATTATTATTATTATTATTATTATTATTCAGGAGATGAACCCTATTCATATGGAACAAGCCCACCAAAGGGGTCATTGACTTGAAATTCTGAAACTTCCAAAGAATATTATTATTATTATTATTATTATTATTATTATTATTATTATTATTATTATTATTATTATTATTATTGCTTAAAATGCAAGGAGAAAAGCACTAGGGCAGTAAATGCATTGCATCTTCGCTTGGACTGGAGGGAATATTCTTTTTAATAAATTTCGTTCTTTATTTGTTTGGTCAGAGAGTGGGGCAGTGTTACGAATCATTTCTGAGAAGTAGAGTTTAACATTCCTTCTCTTTCTCTCTCCCCCTCTTCCCTCCTCCTCCTGCTCCTCCTTTCTTCTTCTTCTTCTTCTTCTTCTTCTCTAGAGAGAGAGAGAGAGAGAGAGAGAGAGAGAGAAATGATAAAAAGCCCATTAGAATTCAAAATGGTTTTGTATAATAGAAGTAAAAATAGACTTAGAGAGAGAGAAGAAGAGAGAGAGAGAGAGAGAGAGAGAGAGAGAGAGAGAGAGAGAGAGAGAGAGAGAGAGAGACTGGGAAATTATAGGGCGGGGCGCTACAAGGCTCTCGTGTATTTGAAGAGTTGGTTGCTCATTCTCGAGAAGAACCCGTTCTGAATTTTTTTTTTCTTTAAACTATGATTTTGAATAAATCTTCACAATCTTCATCATTCTCAGGGTAGAGACTGAATGTATATAAGTTGAAAAGAACCTGAAATTAAGTGAATAATCCGAAGTAAACACGAGTGAGCAGCCAAAACAACAACAACATCATCACCATCAGCTGGAATTTCTCCTTTTTGTTTTACGATGATTGTGAACGCATCTTCATAATCTCCGTGATTCTCAGGGTACATACTGAATTCCGATAGTGAAAAGAATATAAATCAAGTGAATTAAGTCAAAATTAAACAAGAGTAAACATCCAAAACAACAAAAAACATCATCGTCATCAGCTTCTTGACGTCCCACCAAAATGCCCGTGACGGGAAAAGCCACATCTCCCGAACCAGAGTATAAACTGGTGAAGCACTCCCGCTTCAGGACCTCCGACGCCACCGTGGGCATGACCCACCAGCCCATGTCCTCGCAGGACATCGTGCTCGCGCGCCTCGACGCCCTCTTCAACGACATCAAGGCCAAACAGCAGGAGGACTACGTCCGGAGACATTCCTACATAGACACGTCCACCTGCAGCGAGCACAGGAAAGGCGCCCATGGGGATCGTCGAGGGAGCGTTGGGGATCGGAGGGGCAGCGTTGGAGATCGTCGAGGCAGCCTCGGGGATCGTAGGGGCAGCGTTGGCACCGTCAGTGACAGGCGTGGAAGTACGAGCAGCCTCTCAGACCGTCGGAGTAGTTTGAACGGCAGCGGCGATAGGCGCTCCAGTTTGTCGACGGAGAGGCGAGGTAGTTTGACCGGCGGAAGCACCGCTAGAACCTCCAACGGCACCGCCAGAAACGGCGACCGCCGCGGCAGCGCCTGCTTCGCAGGGGCCGACCGATTCCCGACCCCGCCGGGAATCGGCCCCAAGAGGCCGAGTATCAACGGCGGTTCCTCCAACGGGACGTCAGACCGTCGGCTGAGCGGCGGCGATCGACGTGCCAGCCTCAACGGATCCTCCGGGGAAACGGTTCCCTTCCGCCTCACGTCGAGGATCTCCCCTCGGAGGGATTCCCTCTCCCCAAGGGCCTCTCCCGCCGGGAGTTGGGTTCGCCTAGGACTTCCCCGAGGCGTGAGTTGGGGCCGCCTACTTCTTCTTCTTCTTCTACAGTAGTGATGAGGCGTCCTAGCGCCGGTGGATCAGCCAGTGCTGCTGGGACCAATACCGACGGGAGGCGGTTGTCCCGCGAAATCCCAGACGCCAAGAAGGATCCCGTGGAGGCCGTGAAGTCCGGCTACAGGAGGGATTCCTTAGACGTCGAGGCTCTCCTGGGCTCCAGGAGGCTCTCCCTCTACGACACCAGCATCCTGGAGGAGGAGGACGACGAGGGACCTCCTACCACCACTAGGATGACGCCTCCGAGGTTCACTCCGCCGCGAGCCTCCCCTCCGAGGACGTCCCCCGGGAGGATGTCGCCTTCCAGAGCCTCTCCGGCGCGGGCCACGCCTCCGAGGACCACCTTCGTGAGGCGGGGCAGCGCGTCCTATACGTCTTGCCCGCTGGATGCCATCTTCCCTTCGCTGAGTGTGGGTGACGATGACAAGGTGAGTGATGGCCCTATCAGGTGTCGAGGGTTTGAATTAAAACCTGTACAGAATATGTCTCAGGTTTGAATTAAAACCTGTGCATAATTTGTCTCGGGCTTTGATTGAAACCTGTACATAATTTGTCGCAGGTTTGAATTAAAACCTTCACAAATTTATTCTCAGGTTGGAATTAAAACCGGTATATAATTTGTCTTAGGTTTAAGTAAAACCTCAATAGAATTTTAACTAAGCGGAAAAGCCATCTTTCCCTAATTGGTTTTCCTAGCTACTGTTAAAAGGATACAGTAAAACTATGGCCAAACAAAGCTATATTAACCCTGTTAAATTAAACTCTAAATAACCTATATTGCTGGTTAAATTCCTAGACTCTCGAAACCTTTACGAAAAAATATAAAACTGTCATAGCTTTATAAACATGTCAGTCCAGATATCATATTTATAACTATACAACCAATGGACATTGGCATTTCGGCTTCAGGAGAAACCCATACCCAACATCATTCTGCCCTAAAATGAGAAACTGCAGTATCCGCAAAATTGGGCTCATGAAACACAAAATACACAAGTTACTGCAGTTTCAGCATGATTCTCCAATGCTTTCCACGAGTATTTAGTGGGTCAAATTTGCAGTATCTGCAAAATCAGTAGTAAGGCAAAGGGAAAACTGCAATATCTACCATTTTTCTCAGTTTTGTATTTTTGCAGATACTGTAGTCTTCCATTTGAGAGCAGTATTGCTCATTATAAAAGGCCAGATTATGGTAAAAAAAATAGTGTACTTTTAAAAAAAAAGCTTTAATGGCATTACCTGGGTACCTCAGCTTAATTAGACTGGAATATCCAGTTCCCTTCTCATACCACGTAATCACTGGGTGATCACAAAAGAGAAAGGTCAGTTTCTGTTATGCTTTGTGGTCAAAGTATGACCATTTTCCAGCTGAATAGATCAGTAATGGGATGGGCAGTACGCATGCGTATACGAATATGCACGTCCTTTAGTAGAAGTCATTGTCATAGATGTCATTGTTTCATTATTTTTTGTGAAATGGAATTTTGCACAGAAGTGAAAGCATATTTTCAAGCACTGGCGAGTTTAGACGGAGGTTTAATACGAAAAGAAACGGCTTGATTTTTTTATACTGTCTAAAAGCAACCAATCTCTTCATAGATAACATTGTTGTGGTATTCTTTGTGAAACGGAATTTTGCACAGAAGTGAAAGCATATTTTCAAGCGCTGGCGAGTTTAGACGGAGGTTTAATGCAAGAAGAAACCGCTAGATTTTTTTTATATATATTCTTTAAAACAACCAATCTCTCTAATCTCGGGTGTTTGAGGTTTGCTTTTGTTCCATTGTTTTGGTGACCCCGAGGAAGGGGAGGGTCGTGCCCGAAATCCGTTTTATAGGTCAGAAAGGCCGAGCAACTTTTTATTCCTGGGCATAATTCATTTGCTTTCATCTTGTAAAGTGGGGCAATAGATTGTCTCGAAAGATTTTACCGTTGTCCATCATGAATATTGATTTCAAAGATTTTAGTAGGTATTATTATTATTATTATTATTATTATTATTATTATTATTATTATTATTATTATTATCAGTTCCGGATGAGCATTAACTTAAATGAAACAAGTAAAAAATGCGCCGAAGTTTCTTCGGCGCAGTTGAGTTTTCTGTATAGCCGCTACAGCGTATAATCGAGGCCACCGAAAATAGATCTATCTTTCGGTGGTCTCGGTATAATGCTGTATGAGCCGCGGCCCATGAAAATTTAACCACTGCCCGGTGTTGGCCTATCCTTCATCGTTGCCAGAAGCACGATTATGGTTAACTTTAACCTTAAATAAAATAAAATCTACTGAGGAGGCTAGAGGGCTGCAATTTGGTATGTTTGATGATTGGAGGGTGGATGATTAACATGCAAAATTGCAGCCCTCTAGCCTCAGTAGTTTTTAAGATTTGAGGGCGGACAGAATAAAGTGCGGACGGACAGACAAAGCCGGCACAGTAGATTTCTTTTACAGAAAACTGAAAAGAGGAAGATATATGAAACTGACCTAATATAAGTTAATTATCAACAAGCTTCCCATTGACTGCCCAATATCCTTGATGATTGAGAACCTCAGCGAAGGTTTCAGGTAAAATGATATCTTGAGGCATAACCGCTAATTAGCCAATATCAGGTAACCTCATACTTGCATCACTGGGAAGACGAGGTCAGCAATCTGGAACAGTACCCTCCCGAACGCCCATGCCAATGCCAAAAATGGGCGGTCACTCCCGCCCAAATTTATTGTCGAAGGATTTCCTTGTATGTTTGTATTTGATTTAAAACCAGTTCGCTTGTAGAATTGAAAGTGCAGTGGGCGTGTTTTGTATACCCTGAGCAAAACTTCCCGTTGGGGGGTTAGTGCCGTCATTGCGCCTCATGTGGTACACTGTAGGCATTACTTGAGGTTCTTTGCAGCGTGCAGACCCTTTCGTTCCTTTTACTGGACCTCCGTTCATAATCTCTTTCTTCCATCATACTTTCCACCCTCTCCTCACAATTGATTCACAGAGGTTTTCCTTCTGTTACACCTTTCAAACCTTTTTTCCTGTCAATTTCCGTTCCAGCGCTGAATGATCTCATGTTTCCCAGTGCTTGGTCTTTGGCCTAAATTCTATTTTCAACTCGACGACATAATTCAATTTATTTCAACACCAACCAGCCTTTAACCAGTTAATTTCAACACTTCCAGTCCTTGTGAATAACTACTATGCAATTTCTTAAGCCGTAAGCCAGTCCTTAACCAATTTATGTCAGCACCATCCAGTCCTTAGCCAGTTTACTCCAACACCATCCAGTCCTTAGCCAATTTATTGCAACACCACCCAGTCTTTAATACTTTTATTCCAACACCATCCAATCCTTAACCAGTTGATTTCAGCACCATCCAGTCTTTAATTAACCAATTAATTTCAACACCATCCAATCCTTAACCAGTTGATTTCAGCACCATCCAGTACCTATAAACAGCCAGATTTAATAGGTGTCTTCTGAGGCTATAAGCCAGACCTTAACTAATGTATTTCAACACCATCCGATCCTTAACGTAATTCATTTCAACACCATCCGACCCTTAACCAATTCATTTCAACACCATCCAGCCCTTAACCAATTCATTTCAACACCATCCAGCCCTTAACCAATTCATTTCAACACCATCCAGCCCTTAACCAATTATTCATTTCAACACCATCCAGTCCTTAACCAATTCATTTCAACACCATCCAGATTCAACAGGGATCTTCTGGGGCCAAAAGTCAATTTCCACCCATACCCCACAGCCTTCAAAAAACCAGTCTAGTGACGCAATAGGCCCACCCCCTACCCAACCCTCCTCTCAGTGGGCCACAGATGAGAGGAGAGATGATTTTCGGGGCCTAGGAAGGAAGTAAGAAGGAGTTTTGTGAAGAAGTGTATATATATGAGGTCTCGACTTTTTGGGCCAGACCTGTGATTATTCACATTTGCATATGAATAAACCGAGTGGTTGCGTTCGTCTGGGCTCTGTGATGGGTAGCGCTTTCTTGCCCTGTTATTTTGATTATTTTTAATCTGAACAAATCGGAGGTACGATAATGTTGTTAAAAGAAGGCAGAGTGTATCTTTCAAGTTGTAATAACATTAATATTAGTTGTAGTATTGTCATAATCATTCGCTTGGTAATTTTTTTTCCTGGGCCCAGTTGCAAGTTGCTAGCTGAACGTGGCCATGTTTCAAAGTATAATGGGGGGCACGCCCTTATATGCTTAAGTCTGCCCTCTCTCTCTCTCTCTCTCTCTCTCTCTCTCTCTCTCTCTCTCTCTCTCTCTCTCTCTCTCTCTCTCGTGTTTATTCAAGAATTATCTGTTCATATATACAAGTGAAACCAAGTTTGTAAGTGCATATATGGTCATTTTGCAAGTCTCTCTCTCTCTCTCTCTCTCTCTCTCTCTCTCTCTCTCTCTCTCTCTCTCTCTCTCTCTCTCTCTCTCTCTCTCTCAGATATTTAGTAAAATAAATTACCCTTTTTATATATACGTGAAACCAAGTTTGTAAATGCAGCTGTGGTAATTTTGAGAGAGAGAGAGAGAGAGAGAGAGAAAGCGAATCACACATTAGAAAGTGGAATTTCTTTTTGTGTGTTTTATTTCACACCCATTATCGTTGTTGTTCCGCTTTCTGCGTTGTTTCGCATTCCTCCACCCTTCCCTTCACTTGTGTTGTTTTGCCATTCCTCCAGTATTATCACCTCTCCTTCATTCCAGACATTCCATAGGTTTTTGATTTTTATCTTTATTTTTATTTTTACTTTAAAAGACACGTTTCATACCGCATGTGAAGCCATCCATCTAAGCGTCAGGTTTATTTACATACCTCTCTCTCTCTCTCTCTCTCTCTCTCTCTCTCTCTCTCTCTCTCTCTCTCTCTCTCTCTCTCTCTCTCTCTCTCTCTTAAAAAGCGTGTTTGTTTAAAGATGGTAAACTTGTTTTATAATTCTCTCTCTCTCTCTCTCTCTCTCTGTTGAAAGAAGGAATTATATATTATTGGGAAATAATGATGATATCAATTATTTCTTTCGTAATTATTATCTGTTAATAGTATGAGAGAATTCTATATAATATAATTAACGGAGCATTTCAGATTAAAACAATTAATTAGATATTTAAGCCAAACTGTATTTCCCAGCGTGTGAAGGGTCAGTCAGTGACCTCATAAATAGTATGCTAATTTCACCACGGGGTTTCTTTTATTCCAATTTTATTTAAATGAGCTTCTTTCTACATTTTTTTAGTTGTCTGTAAAAGAAAACTGTTGTGCCGGCTTTGTCTGTCCGTCCGCACTTTATTCTGTCCGCACTTTTTCTGCCCGCCCTCAGATCTTAAAAACTACTGGGGCTAGAGGACTGCAAATTGGTGTGTTGATCATCCACCCTCCAACCATAAAACGTACCAAATTGCAGCCCTCTAGCCTCAGTAGTTTTTATTCTATTCAAGGTTAAATTTAGCCATAATCATGCGTCTGGCAACGATATAGGCCAGGCCACCACCGGGCTGTTGGTTCAAATTTCATGGGCCGCGGCTCATACAACATTATACCAAGACCACCGAAAGATAGATCTATTTTGGGTTGCCTCGATTATACTCTGTAGCGGCTGTACCGAAAACTCGATTGCGCCGAAGAAACTTGGGCGCATTTTTACTTTTCAATCTCTTTCAATTCGTCGTGGGATTTTTTTGGGGGGTATCAAGAGCGTCAGTCAGTGTTCGTGACAGATGATTGATTAGCTCTAATTCACAAGCCGACATGGGTCTCTCTCTCTCTCTCTCTCTCTCTCTCTCTCTCTCTCTCTCTCTCTCTCTCTCTCTCTCTCTCTCAAATTTGTTAGTTTGAAGCCCACCGCATTTTATTTAGAACCGTCTGCTAAAACCAACCTCTTGAACTGTATAACATTCTCTCTCTCTCTCTCTCTCTCTCTCTCTCTCTCTCTCTCTCTCTCTCTCTCTCTCTCTCTCTCAAATTTGTCAGCTTCAAATCTACCTCAATTTATGTAGAACCGTCTGCCAGAACCAACTTCTTAAACTGGATAACCTCTCTCTCTCTCTCTCTCTCTCTCTCTCTCTCTCTCTCTCTCTCTCTCTCTCTCTCTCTCTCTCTCTCTCCACGTGGCACTGTCTGCCCTAAAAAAGAAACCAACATCTTGAATGCTGGTCTACACTCTTAAGACCCCTGGGGGGACAACACCAGTTTTCAAGAACACTTATGGCTACTCAAGTGTGCTAAATGGACTCTCCCGATTCGTAAGGAGAGAGAGAGAGAGAGAGAGAGAGAGAGAGAGAGAGAGAGAGAGAGAGAGAGAGAGAGAGAGAGAGACTAAAATGTAATATTTTAAGATCGTCCCTAGCTACTGGTGTACTCCAAAAGTCAGCCCACGTTCACACATCCACCAACCACCCCCTCCTGTGTTTGTTGGGGGTGGCGAGTTTGCGTGCGTTTGTGCGTCTAGCCTACGACTCCTGCTTGTTGTTTGTGTGTGTATGTGTGTGATGAAGTGCTGGTCTGGCCCGATGAGATGTAAAGTCAAAGTGTTTTGGGGGACCGCCTCGCCATATAAGGCTTTCCTGGCGACGTCTCACAGAGCTCTCTCTCTCTCCCCCCTCTCTCCCTCTCCCTACCCCGTCTCCCAAACACCCATCATGATGACCCCAAGTCCCATATTACCTCATATTTACAGGATGCGTGCCAGAGGTAAAGGAGAGGCGCGCGTGCACGCGCAGGTTCGATACCTGCGCGTGCTACGCAAATTGACAGAGAGGAAGTGTCGAGACAAAGATATACACATAGAAACTGCACATTCATTTGCATATCTGGACCATCACAGATTGACAGAGAGGAACTGTGTCCACACACACACACAGATACACACACACATACACACACTCACACACACAAACATACACACACGCACATACACATACACACATACACAAACAGATGCTGTACACGTTCATTTGCATAGTCGCGAGGAAGATATTCAATAGGAATCTTTGACGCAACTTCCTTGTAATCTGGTGGTCATATAGCCTTGGCCAGTCTCATCATCCGGCTTCTGAGAGAGAGAGAGAGAGAGAGAGAGAGAGAGAGAGAGAGAGAGAGAGAGAGAGAGAGTCCTCTCTCAGACAAGCTACGTGTGTGATGTCTGTAAGACACATTTTACACGTGCTGGCTTCCGTACTCTCTAAACCTTTAACCAAGTTCTTAAGTGGCGGTTCGTGGATGAACGCCCTGTGCAGAAAATGTCCCAAACATTAGCAAATTCATCCACCATTCCCCAATTTCTTATCTGTTGTAATAGTGGATGAACGCCCTGTGCAGAAAATGTCCCAAACATTACCTAATTCATTCACCTTTCCCCAATTTCATATCTGTTGTAAAAGTGGATGAACGCCCTATGCAGAAAATGTCCCAAACATAACTAATTCATTCATCAGAACAGCTCATCAGTATTGCGTCAAACCACTGACATTCACCTACAGTCAAACCACTGACATTCACCTACATTTTCCTCGCTATCTTACTGAAAATCTCACGTTTCCAGACATTAAGGCCATTTTTCACATCCGTAATACCTCCAACTGTCTATTCCTCTTTCATTCAACATCCAAACTTCGCATCCGTAAAGGAGTGTTGCCCCAACAATCCCGTCATACTTGGAAATATCAAAATGATTAATTCTCCACTTCCTTCTCAGCAAGGATTGTAATATGAGTAGTTCTCTAAATATATTTTAAAACACAAGTTAACCAGACGTATATCTGTAGAATATGATTTAATATCTAAAACGATTTCTTCCTCTTTCATTCAACACGCCCACTTCACTTCCATGAAGGTGGGTTGGCTCAGCAGTCGCGTCATACGTGGAAATATCTCAAGTAATCGTTCTCCACTGCATTCTCAGCCAGGATTCTGATACGAGTAACTCTTTAAATTTTTGTTTAAGCATAAATTCACCAGAAGTATAGTATCAGGATACGAGTGGAATAGGTTATTTAGATACCCTTAAATGGAATTCTCACCAGCTTGCCAAACACACACACACACACACACACACACACACACACACACACACACATTCTCACGCGCTCACTCACACGCATAAAGGCAGGTTCAAAGCTGAGAAGCTGAGAGCGCGCAGCCACGCTATTTACATAATAGTTTAGCAGGATTCCTCTTCTGTGTACGAAGCTTCATCTTTTGTGTATTATGTAAAAAAAGTATTTCTTTTTCCTCTTTTGTACTCGGTGATAAACGACCAGTATTCGTCAGGTTCGTTTAGCCAATTCTGTATTCCTTCCTGGATGTGTGTGTGTGTGTGTGAGAGAGAGAGAGTGCGTGTGTGTGAGTGAGTGTGTTCTCTCCCGTATGACTCACCGAGGATGAATGAGCTTGAAAATTAACAGATAAGATCGTCGCTTTCTGTCCAGTTATGGGAACAAGCTAAAACGATCTCATGGTGTGATGCAGAGGTGATTGTGTTCTTGTGTCTTTTGAAAGAACCTCTCTCTCTCTCTCTCTCTCTCTCTCTCTCTCTCTCTCTCTCTCTCTCTCTCTCTCTCTCTCTCTCTCTCTTTCTAAAAATTCATGTTTCAAGTCCACAGCATTTTTAGTTTCCTGAAAAGAAAATTATTGTGTCTTGTTTGTCAGTCCGCACTTTTTCTGTCCGCCCTCAGATCTGAAAAACTAATGAGGCTAGAGGGCTGCAAATTGGTATGTTGATCATCCACCCTCCAGTCATCAAACATACCAAATTGCAGCCCTCTAACCTTAGGAGTTTTTATTTTATTTAAGGTTAAAGTTAGCCATAATCGTGCGTCTGGCAGCGATATAGGCAAGGCCACCACCGGGCCGTTCATGGGCCGCGGCTCACACAGCATTTTATCGAGACCACCGAAAGATAGATCTATTTCGGTGGCCTTGATTACACGATGTACAGAAAACTCGATTGCGCCGAAGAAACTTCGGCGCATTTATTACTTGTTTAATGTGGAACGTCTGCCAGAACCAACCTCTTGAACGCTGCAACATTCTCTCTCTCTCTCTCTCTCTCTCTCTCTCTCTCTCTCTCTCTCTCTCTCTCTCTCTCTCATGCCCCGTCGTATTGAATGACACTTTGTTATGAGTTTCACCATACTCGCTGATTTCTCTTAAGGATCTCTGCTCTTTTGTTTATTTTCAGTTAATGTTGTGATAATTGTTGTTTGTTTTTAGTTATTGTTGTGGGTGAATGTATTGGTTATTATTAATTGTTATGAATGATTGTATTTCATGAGGTGGAATTTATCTTTGAGTTAGATTTAGTGAGCTAATTTTTTTACACATTTTTGAAAGATTCTCTTGGTTAGATTCTGGTGTGGGTCTGAGTCTTCTTAATGTTGAATAATAATAATAATAATAATAATAATAATAATAATAATAATAATAATAATATTAATAAAAGGATTTCTCTAAATTGTAAATTGACGAATCAGTCGTATTGTGCTTCATAATAATAATAATAATAATAATAATAATAATAATAATTTATTATTATTATTATTATTATTATTATTAGTGGAGCAAAATACGACAGCTTAGTCAATTGGTAATAATTTTCAGTACAAATTTAGACAATAATAATAATAATAATAATAATAATAATAATAATAATAATAATAATAATAATAATATTTTGTTGAATAAAATGGCTGCAATTTGCGAATTGATTTCATAGAGTTTTCACAAATCTTCTAATAATCCGCATTTCGTGCGCATCAGTATTAGTCCAATATTAGTCAATAATTGCCCAATGATCATATAATAATAATAATAATAATAATAATAATAATAATAATAATAATAATAACGACAACACTTCCTTGAAGCTTTTACAGCTCAATTCTCTAACCAGAAAACTGTTGCTAAGAGTTTATAGCCTTTCGTCTCTCAGTGTTGACAACGTAACCTCATTAATCACTCGTTATAATCTGCGGAAATACCGCATTAGGCATTTCCTTTGCCTGTAGAGAAAGTTGGACTTCCTTGTTGGCGGAGGGTTGTGTCCAGAATGATTGTGTGTGCGCGTGTGTATGTATATATACATAATATATATGAGTATACATGTATATATTTTTGGATATCAACTATGGCAAAAATCTTGTGAGGAGACGCAATAATATCCTCACCAGGAATTGCTAGGCATCGAGGTTAAAACGCCTCTCTCTCTCTCTCTCTCTCTCTCTCTCTCTCTCTCTCTCTCTCTCTCTCTCTCTCTCTCTCTCTCTCTCTCTCAGATTTACAAGGTTATTCACCTAGCTCCTAAAGAAAAGGTGTTTTTTTCTTTCCTGGTCGAGGTGCGTTTGTCAGACCGGTTTATGCTCTTTTGTAAGTTATTTTTTATTATTTTTGATGTGTGTTTTTGTTTCCGTGTGCTATAGTTTTTTTTTATTTACCAGATGTGTTATCAGTCGTTATTATTATTATTATTATTATTATTATTATTATTATTATTATTATTATTTTACCGAAAGTATAGCCTATGAGTTTTATATACGAGTATCAGTTATTATTATTATTAATTATTATTATTATTATTATTATTATTATTATTATTATTATTTTACCGACAATTTACCTTTTTGTTTTTTAATTGAATAGTATTTAATTCATCTCCTACCAGAATAAATTACCAGTTTTTAGTTTTCTGTAAAAGAAAACTATTGTTCCGGCTTTGTCTGTCCGTCCTCGCTTTATTCTGTCCGCCCTCAGATCTTAAAAACTACTAAGGCTAGAGGGCTGCAAATTGGTATATTGATCATCCACCCTCCAATCATCAAACCTACCAAATTGCAGCCCTCTAGCCTCAGTAGTTTTTATTTTATTTAAGGTTAAAATTAGCCATGATCGTGCTTCTGGCAACGACATAGGATAGGCCACCACGGCCAGCTGAGAGTTTCATGGGCCGCGGCTCGTACAGCGTTACAGCGAGACCACCGAAATATAGATCTGTTTTCGGTGGCCTTGATTATACGCTGTACAGAAAACTCGATTGCGCTGAAGAAACTGCAGCGCATTTTTTCCTTTTTTATTTTATTTTAGACAATCTAAACAATTTTTTGTTTTGTTTTTTGTGGTCATTTGAGGGAGAGGAATGCGGTAGCTATTGCTCTTGTTTAGATGCATTAGAGTTTCCCGTTTGAGATGACAAGTCCTTAAAAGGACTTTTGCATGAGCCGCTCCAAAGGCCAAGTTCCTTCTAATTAGCCCACTACTAATACTACTGTTGTTGCCAAGACCAATTAACCCGCTACAGGTAAGGCTAGTCTTCTTAATGACATTCTTCTTCTTCTTCTTCTTTTCCTTCTTTTTCTTCTTCTTCTTCTTCTTTTTTGTAGTCTCCATCTTCTCCTCCTAATGAATGAGGTTTTTTTTTAAAGGATTGTGATAGAGCAGGTCATTTCTAAGTTGATGTTGATGGAATGGCGGGGTTTTTGAAAGGTTTGCAGGGCTTCATGAGGTTGTTAATAAAACCTCATTTTTTGTGGGTTAATTGAAGGGTTGGTTTGGGGTTTTTCCACCCCAAAGTATACTAAGGGTTGTATGGTTTGACTTTTGTGGGGTCGGTAATAAAACCTCATTTTTTGTGGGTTAATTGAAAAGGTTTTTTTTTTTTTTTACCCCAAAATATATATATAGGATCAGCTGGTCCAACTTTTGCCTATTTGAATAATGGACTGAAATTATATATATATATATATATATATATATATATATATATATATATATATATATATATATATATATATATATATATATATATATATATATATATTAGTGTTCTGTACTAGTGCGTAACCTTGTGCATTTTTATGTAGCAGGATCGGTCGAGTATATTGGTCCAGTAAATTATTTTAATTTAGTTTTAATTGTTATTTGTATGTATAATTTTATTTGTATGTATAATTTTATTTGTGTATGCATTAATAAACAGCTAAATAAATACACCTTTTTCTGGTAAAAATAATGATTAAAATTATATTATCATATCAAGTGGACAGGAAAACTATTTTTGACGAGATTCCTTTATACAGTGCGTTAAAATCACTGTTAAAATCTCTTACTTGCTTTTAGTGTTCTGTAAAAGAAAACTATTGTGCCGGCTTTGTCTGTCCGCACTTTTTCCTGTCCGCCCTCAGATCTTAAAAACCACTGAGGCTAGAGGGCTGCAAATTGGCATGTTGACCATCCACCCTTCAATCATCAAACGTACCAAATTGCAGCCCTCTAGCCTCATTAGTTTTTATTTAAGGTTAAAGTTAGCCATAATCGAGCTTCTGGCAACGATATAGGATAGGCCACCAGCGGGCCGTGGTTAAAGTTTCATGGGCCGCGGCTCATACAGCATTATACCGTGACCACCGAAAGGTAGATCTATTTTCGGTGGCTTTGATTATACGATATACAGAAAACTCGATTGCGCCGAAGAAACTTTGACGCATTTTTTTACTTCTGTTTTATTTTTAACTTTTTTTTTTCAATTTGTAAATTTTAACAATACAGTACATTAAAGTACCTATCTTTCTTTTCCAGGTAAGGAGTTGTGAAGCGTTGCGCAAATTCTCAGTAGCGAAGGTCAGGTAATATTTTAAGTTATAATTCTCTCTCTCTCTCTCTCTCTCTCTCTCTCTCTCTCTCTCTCTCTCTCTCTCTCTCTCTCTCTCTCTCTCTCTCTCTCTCTCTCTCTCAAAAATAATCAGTTCTACATGGGTTTTTAACATGCGCTTATAATTACTAGAAGTTCGTGATGGTATACTTGACAGATTTCTCTTTGAATTTTTTTTTTTTTTTACTTTTTTTAGAAACTTTCAAGTGCTTAAGTACAGTTAGGTGAACCTTATGTATATGTATATATATATATATATATGTGTGTGTGTGTGTGTGTGTGTGTGTGTGTGTGTGTGTGTGTGTGTGTGTGTTTTTTTAGCCATCGATCCAGACTTAGCAGTACGATAAGGAAGTGCAAACTCCATAACAATGTTGATTACCAACACCTGGTGTCTGCTCTCTCTCTCTCTCTCTCTCTCTCTCTCTCTCTCTCTCTCTCTCTCTCTCTCTCTCTCCCAGAGGTGTAGTTTACACTCGGACGTTCCGTTTTCTATAAATAGACACGCCTTCTCTATTGTTCTAAAGGGGGCTCAGGCTGGAATTTAGGTTGGCTGGCTGGCTGTGTGCGAGATGATGATGGTGGTGATGAATGTATTCATGTTTTAAGTTCCGCTTCCTGCAACGGTCTCTCTCTCTCTCTCTCTCTCTCTCTCTCTCTCTCTCTCTCTCTCTCTCTCTCTCTCTCTCTCTCTCTCTGCTTGTCTCTCAATCTGCTGTCAAACTTAGCTGGGTTTTAATTGAACCAGACTGCTCTCTCTAAATTGAGTGACCAGTGTTTTGACTCTTGAACCGGGCATTTTCTCTCTCTCTCTCTCTCTTGGCGAAGTTGTCTCTCTCTCTCTTGAGTGACCAGTCTCTCTTTTCTCTCTCTCTCTCTCTCTCTCTCTCTCTCCTGACAACCTAGGACCCATTGGCTCGATCCCAGGCAGAGTAGGAACGATCTGAGTACGTCCTTTTAAACCCAATGTACCTTTGGTGTGCCAAGGTATGAATTAGGTACATGCAGCTCTCTCTCTCTCTCTCTCTCTCTCTCTCTCTCTCTCTCTCTCTCTCTCTCTCTCTCTCTCTCTCTCTCTGATTCAGATGCATCGATCAGGTGTGCTTTTAATCATGTAGAGTTTGCAATACGGTCAATACGTGACGTCGCACTTATTTATTTTAGCTGAACTCGCCTAAAGATTCTTAGAATCGCCCCGAGACTTATTTTGTTTTTCTCCGGGAGACTGAGACATCACGCATCTGTGTTTGTGCTGTTTGGATAACATTTTCACCTTCAAATTATTCTTTTGTACAGCTGTTCGTGTGGTGACGTATGACAAGAACTCTGGAGGTGAATATATATATATATGACCTACTTTAGTTAAGTTACTACCAGAACCCTAATCAACTGTTTTATCTCAGGCAATTACAGATTTATTGAATCTTATATTTTGAATCAATAGATACAATTCAGGCACCTCATCATTCACTTCAAAACTTTTTAATCCTTTTATTCTTCTCGTATCAAAACTTCAAGAGGTTTAGGAACCTAATTTTTCTATTGTTTAATTCGTTTGTTTTCTGAATTGG
This sequence comes from Macrobrachium rosenbergii, assembly GCF_040412425.1. NCBI lineage: Eukaryota > Metazoa > Arthropoda > Malacostraca > Decapoda > Palaemonidae > Macrobrachium > Macrobrachium rosenbergii. The sequence continues at coordinate 6,960,816 of NC_089780.1, read as the reverse complement.
TTGAAAATATTAACACAAAATAACGGAAATATTCCTTCGTATATCTCCTTGTCCTATATTTTGTGTAAGATAACCTTTTGCATTCGAAAGCATCTTTTTTTTTTATTTAGATTATATTTGCGTACATTTATTCCTTGAAACTTATTTGTATGTTATTCATGATTTGTACATTATTCATTTGTGTGATTTTCCATTGTCCATCCTCTTGAGATGAATGAGAGAAAGGGATTGTCTTTTATTTTTTTTTTTATTCCTCACAGTCGTGTTAAAAATTGTGCAATAATGTCTTACATCATTCTTTTGAATACTAATTATTTTTTTCTCTTTTCATTTCGTTTGTGTAATTAATAATAATTTTTCGGATAATTAACAATAATCTCATGGACGAGACTGTAAGCTGAACCCAATAAAAAACAATTAATAAAATAGAAAGGAAGAAAATAAGAAAGTAAGATTTTAAAAAATTGTAATATTGAAGGATTTCGATTAGGTCGAGTGGTGGGGAGAGGGCGGGGATTGGTTGGGTGGTGTGGAAGGGGAGGGCTGGGATTCGTGGATGATGGGGTAGGGGAGGGCTGCGATTGGTGGATGATGGGGAGGGGAGGGCTGGGATTGGTGGATGATAGGGAGGGGAGGGCTGATGGGGATGATGGGGAGGGGAGGGCTGGGATTGGTGGATGATGGGGAGGGAGGGCTGGGATTGGTGGATGATAGGGGAGGGGGAGGGGCTTAGGCTGGTCACTTCCGGGCCAAGAACACATTGTGCATATACCGACCACTGGAGCCTTTAAAGATCCAAGTCATCGTCGAATGTAATGTAACAGTCGAAGACCTCCTCCTCCTCCTCCTCCAGTATAGCTTGAGCTGTGGAGGGAAGAAGGTCGCTTGTGCTTTCCTCTCGTGTGTTACCGAAGTATATTACGTTTATGTATACGTTTATACAAATACACATACGTAATACATAACGCACGTGTATTTTAAGTTATACACACACCAATAAGGATTACTTCTATCAATGTACTTGTTAATATAAGCGTTATGTCACTTAATTACACAGTATTACAGGGTGCATTGACTTGACACGTTTTAGCAGAGGGACCCAAATGTTGGCCATTTTATGTCTTATGTTCGTGTGAGTGAGAAAACCCGGATGTTTTTGTCCCGAGTCCCGACGAAAGTTATGATAAAAGTTTTTCCTCGCCCGTGATGTTCGATGATGTTACCGTGGCCGCGTCGGAATGTGGGGTAGGAAAGTACCGTCTTTCTGTGGGAACTTGTTTTAAATATTGAGAAGAAGCGTATTTTTTGTGAGTTTTTTTTTCGTGTGAAATATTTTGTGAAAATCTCTGTAATGAAATTGTTGTGTGTGTAATAATTATTTACGTCATTCAAACCTTATTTCTTTTGTTTTTTTTTTATTTTTAATGTTATTGACAATGTTTGTTTTTTTAATATGTTGAAATAGAGAATACCTGTATATAAGGAATTTTTTATATTTATTTTTCAAAGGGAGGAAGTATAGATGATTTAGTATAATTTCTTACTGTAAAGGAAAATAGATGAGACTCCACACACACACACACACACACACACACACACACACACACACACACACACACACACACACACACACACAGAGAGAGAGAGAGAGAGAGAGAGAGAAAGGCTTGAGTGAAAAACAAAATTTTACTTGCGTAAAAGATGTGTGAGAAATGACAGTTAAGTATTTGCAGAACACCGTTGTTCTCCTCTCTCTCTCTCTCTCTCTCTCTCTCTCTCTCTCTCTCTCTCTCTCTCTGTGATACTGGAACGCTATAACCCTTCAGGGCATGAATGAATTTAGTTTCTAAAATGGCAATTTACATCCAAGGCGGCACTCTCATTCATTTGACTGAATGTGTTATTGCACCCGAGAGAGAGAGAGAGAGAGAGAGAGAGAGAGACCTGCTACATAACATATCACCCAAAGAGATTTGTTTACCGTAAAACGGAATGTTATTGTTTGTTCCTATCAGGCGAAGCAGAGAGAGAGAGAGAGAGAGAGAGAGAGAGAGAGAGAGAGAGAGAGAGAGAGAGAGCGAGAGAGCAATAACATTTCACCAAGAGAAATTTGTTTGTAGCCAAACAGGATGCTGTTGTTTGTATGTGTCAAGCGAAGCAGAGAGAGAGAGAGAGAGAGAGAGAGAGAGAGAGAGATCTTATGGAACCGAGAATGACATGAACCCCCTTCCATTTTCCCATGAAGGTCACCGACTCGTGAAATAATTCACGTCCCTTAACAAAAGCATGCTGATTAGGTCACGAATCACCATTTTGCACCTGTTAATCATCTATGTGAAGAAAGCTGGAATTTAGCCGCAAGCTTTTATGCCTAAGTATAATTCCAATACTGTGGGAATCTCTCGCTTGAGAGAGAGAGAGAGAGAGAGAGAGAGAGAGAGAGAGAGAGAGAGAGAGAGCTTGGGAAGGTAAACTTTACCGTAATGCTCTCTCCGCAAAATATCTACTATACGTCTTCCGGACGCCAAACGCCATAATGGTCTCAGCTGAGAAAACTGTCTCTCTCTCGTCCTTTTGGGCTTTGACTTTTAAGACATATAGCCACCTCTCGCTCTTGGGAAGACTCGCAGAAGACGAGCTTTTGTTTGCAATTTGAAGTTGACGTAGCATTTTTAGTTTTCTGAAGAGAAAACTACTATGCCGGCTTTGTCCGTCCGCACTTTTTCTCTCCGCCTTCAGATCTTAAAAACTACTGAGGCTAGAGGGCTGCAAATTGGTATGTTGATCATCCACCCTCCAGTCATCAAACATACCAAATTGCAGCCCTCTAGCCTCCTCAGTAGTTTTTATTTTAATTAAGGTTAAAGTTAGCCATAATCATGCATCTGGCAACGATATAGGCCAGGCCACCACCGGGCCGTGTTTAAAGTTTCATGGGCCGCTGCTCATACAGCATTATGCCGAGACCACCGAAAGATAGATCTCTTTTCGGTGGCCTTGATTATACGCTGTAGCGGCTGTACAGAAAACTCGATTGCGCCGAAGAAACTTCGGCGCATTTTTCAGCTTGATTTTTGAAGTGAGATTGAAAATCTTCGCATGTATCGTCACAGTTCATGCATTCCCGACGTGAGCCTCTCTCTCTCTCTCTCTCTCTCTCTCTCTCTCTCTCATGTGGTGTTCCAATCTCAGGAGACGAGGAAACTATTGTAATGATTTGGTGAAATTCTTGGACGATTAAGTGTGAAATTGCTATAACAGGTTTATGATATAACTTTTCCTTTAGCGAGTCGAGTGTCGTGGCGTTAAAAGCTTCTACCTTTCACAGGCAAATGGCGAGTCACAATAAGGCTTGAACTGTTCTAATTTTATCATACTATTTACAGAAAAGTGGAATTAAAAAAATAGAATGTCGAGTTAAAGTTAGCATAAAAAGATGATTCAATATTTGGCTTTAAAAGCACTTTCGATTGACTTTCCATTCACAGTTTATAAAAGTCGTTCACGCTGTTTTGATCTATAAAAAAAACCGAAACAGACTCAGTAAATAAATATGATTCATAGTAACAGCAATAAAATTGCGTAGTTATTCATCCTGATTGGCTATTTTAAGTCACAAACGTATGATCGAGTCGCCTATTTTAAGTCACAGATGTGTGATTGAGACGAAAAGATTGCATTTTCGTAAACTCTTACAACGTAAGATAAAATTATACAGTTACAGCAACATCTGAAGCTTGAACAGTCATTTCCAGGTGTTGAAAGTGATTGGAGATGAACGGTTTGTTATTGTATTGGCTCACTTTCTATCTCGGAGTAAAGTGGTGTTTCTCAGTTGGTGCAATTTCTTGAAAGGTGTTTAGGAGAAGAAGTTGATTTGGGATGTCCAGTGTTTTTTATTTTTTATTTTTGTGTCGTTGGTGGCAGAAAACCCTTTTAAAGAATTTTTTTAGACCCGGAGATGTATTGGAGAGAGAGAGAGAGAGAGAGAGAGAGAGGGTGTTTTGAAAGTATCCACTGCCAAAAGTTTTTGAATAAATATGAATTTTACTTTTGACGAAAACTTAATAGTTTGTGTAAGTAGAGAGAGAGAGAGAGAGAGAGAGAGAGAGAGAGAGAGAGAGAGAGAGAGAGAGAGAGGGAGAGAGTGTAAAAACCGGAGGAAGGTATCCCCAGCCAAAAAGTTTTCGATCGAATATGCATTTTGACATTCTGGTCACAAAAAACTAAAATTTTCAGTCATTCCATCACATCAGCTTAGGTAATAGATACATTTGTTGGTGAAATTAATAGTTGGTGTTTGTGAAGTACTACAGTGTTTTTACTATTGATGTTCTTCAAGCACTGTACACACATTTGCTCTTAACTAGTTTACCTGTGAAGTGAAAACTCGTGCAAGTGGGAGCTTGCAAAGCCTTACAGGCCAAGACACCCTACTGACACAGATTGTTTTTACAAATGAATATTTAACGTAGCTCTAAGAACGTTGTGTATTTTATTTAAGAGTTCCGTGCTAGATACAGAGCAGGAAATAAAGTCAAACATTCAGTGGAATAAGAATAATTATCTACCCTATTCACTAAAGGAGGGAAAACTTGCCTTACATCCTCAGTAACTGAGAAGTGATGATGTAGAACCATATGGTTTTACAACCAATGGACTGAAGTGGATTTTGAGGTTGAAAAACAAAATTGAAAAGTAATTTTAAGTTCTCAAGATGGGCACCATGGAAGATCCTGTCTCGGTGAGTTAATGGTATTCCCTGTATTTTAATCGTTTCCATACATTTCTATTTATTAATTTAATTTATCTGTTTTTCTGATAACTGATCTCCTCACTCTGTATTTTCCATTACTTTCTGTTAGTTCTTTCGAATGAACATCATATTCTTTGGATGCTTGAATTTCAAGTCAGTGGCCCCTTTGGTGGGCTTGTTCCATACGAATAGGGTTCAACTTCTGAATAATAATAATAATAATAATAATAATACAGTAATTTGGTTAGTCAATTTAATGGATCCTTAGGGTAAATGTTTAGGATTCCTTCAAGGATTACCTGCTTGTTGAGTAAGACTCCTGTGGCATAGGTAAAGCCATCTACCCTTTATAGGACACTGAATTATTTTTCTCCTATACTTCAGTCTTTATAAGCTTTTGTTTCTTTATTTCTCTTGGCATATCCTGTATGAGTTCCAATACATACTTCAGATTATCAATAAATGGGAAATTTGTGTTCTACCTCTGATGAGACCCATTTTTCCACCAACACATAACTCTTCCCCTTGATATCTCTGTTTACAGTATTATATCTAAAATGTCACTTGACTGAAGGCTTACTGTAAAGTGTTCTGTTTTGTTGAATATGTAGTTTGATTACTTACTTTTTCTTTTGTTTTTGACAGTCCTCATTTTTAAAATCAATTGAGTGTGGAATTCACTGGCAATATGTTGCATCGTGTATTTTAAACCTAAACGAAGCACGCACATCGTAAACAGATGCATTCATGAAAAGTTTTTATGTACACTCAAAGCCTATCATCGTCATCACCCTTGGACTCCCTGTTGAAACACCAAGAGCCATTTTATGGCATGAGACTGCAAAAATGTTTTCAAGGTACGAGTGACATAGCAAAAACTTATATTGTACGATGGACAGTGGCTACTGAAGGCACTGGCAATGTCAGGGTCCTTTTTTTAGGTTTTTAGTGACAAGAGTTCTTTCTGATTTCTATTTGGGGCAGTTGGAATTTGCGCTCTTTTGTTAATTTCAGTGTTTGAAATTGGTGTTGCAATTATTAGTGTTCAAGAATGTTTGTCTCATTTGATATTGCTTTTAAGTATTTACACCACCTTGGATTTTTCTTTCAGTACAGTACTTGTCTTATTGAATAATTATATTTTTTGTTTATTTAAGATTACATAATACATACAGGATTAGATAAACAGTTATGGTTCAGGTTCAGTATAGTTCACTGAGATTTAAAAAAAAAAATGATGTGATTGTACGCTCATGTAAAGTCCTGTTTTAGCTGCACCAGAAAGAAACATTAACAACAAAAGCTGTAATTTTTGTTAATTTACTGTGAGAGATTCAAACATATTTGATTGGTATTATTGGTTTATTAATACAGAAATTCGTAAAACCCCAGACCATTCATTGGTTACATTTTCTGTACAAACACGAAGGCAATAGTTTGTGATGAAAATTGTCAGTTTATTGGACTAAGACAAACCATGATGCTATTGTACTGTATGCAAGGACTTTGGGCACCCTACCAAAGGTATTCCGTTCAGATACATTATGTACGTTGTATTTATAAGCTTACCATTTTTAATGATGACAGGTACATAGATCTTAGTGTATGTATTAAAATTAAAATTGTTTTTTTTTTTCAGAGTGGCAACAAAGATAGCGAAGCCAAACCGCGCTTTCTCGCTGTGACCTCTCTGGAGGATGTCCAAGCTGTACGTTGTGCCGAGTTCCACCCTTCTGGTCGCTTCTATGCTGTCGGCTCCAACTCAAAAACGCTGCGCATTTGTGCTTACCCCAAGTTGTCCGATCTTAGGTTAGTGTCGTGTCAGTTGTGGCAGTTACCTTGTCCCCCTAGGGGTTGTAGTGCTGTCAGTGCACCTCACACAGTTGCACTGTAGACATTACCTAAGGGTCTTTGCATCGTCCCTTTGCCCTAGCTGCAAGCCTTTTAATTCCTGTGACTATATCTCTGTTCATATTCTCTCTCTTCCATCACACTTCCCACCCTCTGCCAACAATTGTTTCAATGTTATTTTTAGTGCTGAATGACCTCAAAATGTTCCAGATTCAGTTACTTGGTTTCCTAGTACAATGACGTAAATTTTGTGTTTTATTCACTGGTGTGAGTTATTCAAGTTAATTAAATTGTGGGATTTACACTAAAAGAAAATTGTTTAATCTTGATATGATTCAGAAGTATATAAGTAAAAATTTGATTCCATCCCCCTTAAGGGGATAGTGCCATCAGCGCACCTCACGCAGGACTCTGTAGGTATTACCTAAGGATCTTTGCAGTGTCCCTTCAGGCCCTAGCTGCAACCCCTTTTATTCCTCTTACTGTACCTCCGTTCATAATCTTTCTTCTAATTTTCCACCCTCTCCCAACAGTTGATTCACAGTGCAACTGCGAGGTTTTCCTCCTGTTACACCTGTCAAACCTTTTTACTGTGTTTCAGTTTCAGCGCCGAATGAGCTCATAGTTCTAGCGCTTGGCCTTTGGCTTAAATTTGATATTCCAATAACAGTTCATTTTTATATACCGTATATTGAAGGTTTGTCATTGTTCAAATTGATTAACCAAGATTTAGGTTAAAATCTGCAACTGTGTAGTGTTGTGGTTAAGGTTTTTTGAAGCACAGTATTGAAAATTATATAAGTTAATTAACAATTGATGCCATGATTTCAGAGAGGACCACACTACCTACCAGCCCACAGTCCTCTTCAAGCGAACTAAACACCACAAGGGATCGATTTACTGCTTGGCATGGAGCCCCATGGGAGACCTGGTGGCCACGGGGTCAAACGACAAAACGGTTAAGCTCATGAAGTTCAATGCGGACTCATGCAGTGTTGACGGTAAGCTTTACAAATCACTGTCGGCCGTTGTATGTTGTGTGTTTGCATGATGATATGACGTGTCAAAGATCCCGTTCTCTGTAGCTTTTGCTGTTGATATCATGTTGTGGCTGTCACTTCAGTGTTCAGTTCATTGTATTGTTTTATACCATGATAAATGCAGGATATGACATTTAATAGTCACAGAACTTAATCCAGTTATACCATTCCTGTTGTAATAGGTCAGTTTTATTTGGTTATTTTCACAGTGTATACCTGTTTTTTTCTAAAGATGTTATAAAGATTTAATACTGGAGAATTTGAATAAACTGCTGTATGAGCATTCTTGTTCAAGCAAGGATTAAAATGTCTGTTGTTTTTGTGTGGTATGTTACGCCTAACCTTAAACACACGCTTGACGGAAGGTGACAGTCTCAACACGTGATCGACCGAGACTTTTTGCCAATTTCAGTTGTAGGAATCATTTGTTTCTGATTTATTTAAATGTACACACATGCAATTATTTTGCAGTTGAAGCAGAAATATATGAACTAACTTCCCAACTGTTTCCACTAACAGATATTGAAGAAGGGGAAAGTTCTCCAAGTAAGATGTTTTCTGACCTTTTTTATTTTCTTTTCATTAACGGCATCTGTTTTTTCAGCTTCGTTTAGTTATGTGGAAAGCATACTGCCTTTTAGAGATCCTATGCAAATATTAGTCTGCCTACAAAATGATGGCACTGTAGGCCACAATATTTTGTGTAGCGATTAGCATCAAAAGAATTGAATCTTAGACTTACTTAGGATGTTACTCTAGATGTATTTGGTGTTTTCAAAACTCAGTGATCGATGGGACGCCTTGTTTTGTAGTTTTTGACAGTAAAGCTTCAGTTAAAGCAAGCTATATAAATGATTGATTTTTTTAATAATTTTTTCTTAATGTTAACAAAGGCATAATGGTTAGGTTAACACCTCTATAGCCATAGTACTCTTCTCTTGTTTGACATAACGAACAATATAGAAATTGTTCCCGCTTAGCTTTTTGAAATGCCAGAGGGCATGGAATCGACTAACCCACAATGAACGATGCATCTGACATCCAAGATGACTTATAACCACTTTGCATGAAGTTTGAAAAGATAAGCAGTTTAATTCTTTACTGTGGCCATGATCCACTTCATACTTACGTATATAATAAGTTTTTATTAAAATGCAAAGAATTGATATCTGTATAAGTGTTTTACAAGTCATTTAAATCGTTTTGGCTGAAGTTGATATTTTCTAATGATACAAAATTTTAAAAAGATAATTTTGGTATTCTGTAATTCTGGAATCTGCTGTCTATCTGAATAAACATTAGCATTTCAAATTTGGGTAAATTGAAATAAGCATGCCAGTTTTTGAACCCAGAAATTACCCAAAGTGCTGATCAGTTTATTCACTGATGTGCAGTGGTTATAATCATCTGGGAAATTAATCCCAAAAGCATACGTAATGATTCATTACACATTTTTTTTCCTGAGAATAATTGCGCTTGAATACTTAGATGGTAATTCTTTGCCTGGTTTCATAAAATCGAACCCTGCGGCTTATGGGAAGTATAGCTGTGTTGTTGGTCATCATCGTTATTGTGAGTTAGTGACAATGAGATATGCTTTAAGGAACTGAGTTTGTAGTGTGTGATGCTTCGTAGGGTACAGAAGATGCTGATAAGTGTGCCCTTGTTCCACAGTTAAGCACAGTATGGGGGGGGATGTTATTTTATCTTAGTATTAAGTTCACCCACTTGACTTTTTCCACATAGGTTTAATTTTAGGCAACTTTAATAAATTGGTGTTTTAAGTACGGTGGTGCGTGTCAAGTTATACACGTAACGTACGGAAATGGGGTTTTGATCGTTTCCTGCATACTACTTCTTCTAATACTGGACGCTTGTTTTTGGCTGTTTGCTCTCTCTGTCTGAAACTCACTTTATATGTTTTGCCTTCGTGTTTCTCACCCTCGTTACTTTCCTACCTGTTCTCTGCTTGTTCATACTTGCTAAATCACCTTGATTCATAGTGAGAGGTTATAGAGTTAATTTGACCATTTATATCCTTGTCTTTTAGGTCATGTATATGTACCAGTTTATGAGTGAAGAACTGTATTTTTTGAGTAGAAGTGAATATTGTCATTTTCTCTCCCTTAGATTTTAAAGTACCTTTAGCATTCAATTTTCAATAAAATCTGTGTGGTTGGAAGATTCACTTAACCTGTTAAGCGTCCCCGGATGAGCTCTTCATATCACTGATGATAGTTTTCAAAGTTAATATTGATTTTTATGCTTATAATTCGTACTGTAGTTAGGTAGAATTTTATTAAATGATAGGATAAAAAACTATTACTACTACTATTATTTTATTTCATAAGACTACAAAATGCTGAATGAAAAGTGTTGTACATACATGCACTATTATTCTTTTGTTGCAATCTCTAAAGCAGGGGCTACACAAATCCATCTATGTACTCGTGATTGTGGAGACAAATGTTCTACATTCTCATCTAGAAACTGATTTGCAAATCTGTTTGTTTCTTTCATATGTAATCAATGATTTCATCATCAAATTATTTCTCAAAAATTCTAATGGATTCTCTTTATCCTCAACTGAAAATTTCACGCCGGGATCAGCAACAAAAGTAAAGGATCTCTCTCTCTCTCTCTCTCTCTCTCTCTCTGAGTCCAGTCACTCGGCAATGAAAAGTCATCTTCACTTCCGCTATTGGAAGAAAAGTTTGTTTCTTCAATATCCTCATCATGGAGGATTTAGAACTAGAGCTCTCATCATCAGATATGTCTTCAGTATCAGACACCTCGTCTAGTTTGATTTATCTCACCTGAAGACATTCCTCTTTGTGACATTCATTGAGAACGAAGTCAAAACCGTGTTGTCTCTGAAAACGCCGAATACTGAAAAAAAATAGTCATCTAGGCATCAAGCGACCAACTGAAAAGAGTTGCCAGGGGAGGAAATACGTCATCAATTACAGCTTGTGTGTTCTGAGAATGTTGCAAATGATGTTCCAACATTTTCCATGCGAGTGGCGTATTATTCACAGCTTGAAAAGCAGAGTTAAAGTCTTGAACGTAATATCCGTTGAAGCGCTACTGAGTTCTCAGTAAACGTATTACCTTGACGCTTTAATATAGCCCAAGTGCTGCAGTGTACTTAATTGTATTCTTGAAGTAACAGCTAACTAGACTCTCAAAAGGATTATCCATAAGCCCTTTCCTCTTGCTTGTACAATTTAGGCATCAAGGACATAATTCATCAGATTTATTTCAGTTTGCTGTGTACCCTTTTTTTGCTACACTGGCCACCATCACCCACTAGTGGTTGTGTGCTCACAATCAGTTCCTAGCAGTGCTACAGTTGAGCGCTATCAACCTTATTTATATGGAGGTTTAGATTATATTGAAAATTTGCCGTTTGTATCACAGCGTACAGTAATTTATTATTTACAGCTAGCCATACACAGTAACTTTAGTGGCAAAGTATAATCTGTAAGGTTTGAATTTGTGTCGTCACAGCTTACCAGTCATACATATACTCACGTTCATATCTTGAATGTCCCCAGACCCAACAACAGTCTTTTTTACTAACTGGTGCTACTCTGCACTTTATTTGAGGTATTGTTATTCTTTGCAATCATACGTCTCAGTGGGACAAAGTGTTACCTTTACTTTAAAATAATTAGGTTCATCCTTGCTGTTATCAAACCTCTTTTGAGTTATCAGAGCCTTGGCCCCCCTGACTTGTAAGTCCAAATTACCCTCCCATATCCCTTAGGTGTATAAAATGCCCCCGTAAATAATTAATAACTAAGCCCTCCTACCGAAATTGCAATAATATTGTGAGCTCCTTCCTTCAGCCTCATTTTTAGACCATACAAAGTGAGGAAGGTAAACTGGTGGCCACCTGAGGACCAAGGTGACACAGGCATCATGAAACTGCCATTTTTATTCAGTCTGTTAAACAAAAGACTGTTGAGTCTGGGTACATTCGAGATCACAAATTGGGGATATATATGATTCAGGATTTTGTATGAAAGAACTAGTTTTTTATTATAAGTATTAAAAAGTCAGTAATTCCACTCTCATCCTAATTATCCATAAATTTCACTTATCTCTGAGTCTCCTTCTTTGAATTTTGTTTCTATCTGGATTAGTTAAACTAATGAAATTAATTACTGTACAATACTTTAACAAAAACTTCAAGAAAGGGACATGCAATTGCATCCAAGGACTTGCTTCCTTTATTAATATATATTTGCTTTACCAGGTCAAGAGATTGAACTCACGATGCACGACGGCACAGTCAGAGACATGTGTTTCATAGAGGACTCGAGCAACAAATCCTCCCTTCTCATCTCTGGCGGTGCTGGGGATTGCAAGATTTATGTTACAGACTGTGCTACAGGAACTCCTTTCCAAGCACTCTCGGGACATACAGGTGAGACTGCTTTATTTGTAATCCACTCTAAATGGGTTTGTCCATTTCAGAAATGGTTTATTCAAAGATTCCTTTATATTCATATTTGTATAAACTTATATTTTCTCTTGTAAGAATCATATGCCTGTTGCATGATAACTTTTTATGAAAGTAAATAAGCTTATCTTTCCTCTCATGAGAATCGTATGCCGTTCAAGTTATCCTTTAAAATGTTTATATTTATTAACCTACATCGTTTCAGGACACATACTTGCTCTGCACACTTGGGGCGGAGCTATGTTCGTGTCTGGTTCTCAGGACAGAACTGTCAGGTTCTGGGATTTGAGAACTCGAGGCTGTGTCAATGTTATTACGCCAGGGGCCACACCAACGAAGCCGGTAAGAAATTATTCAAGTTTATGTGTTCAAAATGTAAAAAGTAATAATTGCGATGATTTGCTTTCTACTTTTATATTGTCTCATTATTGCTTCTCAAAATTTGTCAGCGATTTATTTTTATGAGTATGTTTTGGGGCCAGTTCCATTAATTCTGTAAACTGAGGTACCCTGTAATTTTTTAGTAAAGTTATTAAGCATACACTGATTTGCAGAAATTTGTCAGTGATTTATAAGTGTTTTGGGACTAATTCCAATAAATTGCGTAAAAAGAGGTAACCTGTAATCATGTAGTCAAGTTAATGAGTACTGATTTGAAAAGTAAGCGAATTTTCGCAAGTAAACTTAATTTCATTTGAGAGCACAAAAGTGAATTGTACTACAGAGCCTACAATACTTTCTCAGGTCTCAAGCAGTTGTAAAGCATAAAGTAATTCTCCAGGGAATTTATTTCTCAAACAATTTTAATGCATAAGCAAATTCTTTAGAGAAAATCCTTTGAGTAAAGCAAGATTATCAATGTGCTGTTGAAATATAACAATGGCTGATGAAGAACCTTGATTGGCTTGCTTAAAAGTAAACAACTCACTTTATAAGGCACGATCAAATAGAAAATATATGCAATAATCCTTTGTTTTTTTTATCTTAATGCAGGGAGCGCCTGTAGCATCATTGTGTGTGGACCCAAGTGGAAGGCTTTTGGTGACAGGTCACGAGGATTCAGTTTGCTCTCTTTACGACGTGCGTGGATCAAGATGCATACAAGCATTCAGACCACATTCTTCGGACGTCCGATCAATTAGGTTCTCTCCCTCTGCTTACTATCTTCTTACTGCTGGCTATGATAACAAGCTTGTTCTTACTGACCTACAAGGTAGGTGAACTTCGTCGTATTATGGATTGATTGTAAAATATAGTTTTTATATTTTCATTAAAGTTGGGTTGGTTGGTTAAGTGTTTGCACAAATTACAAATCATTTCTTACTTTAGCAAGTTGTTACAGTATTTAAATGTACAACTAACAAAAAAATTTGTATGGAGATTTCATTTAAGTGAGTTGGGGCACTCTTACCCATTTTATTAGCTTGATACGTGAACATTCTTCCATTCCTTGAATGTGACAGAACTTTACAGCTTTCTGTGCAGCTGTCGTAACCTGTACTTTTATCCTATCAGTTCAGCCAGCCATATTACTAAGAATAGCCCCAAACAAATTTGACCTCTAATAAATTTTTAGATGTTCATTACATAGCAGTGAGTGATTAATTTGAAATTTGAGCATGTTGACAGTACTCACTGGGATAACATTCACAATTTGCATGTAGGTGTTTTTTGTTTTTAACTTACCAGAGGGATTTCTTAGCTTTAATCATTTTTCCACCACTGTAGTTAAAGTTTTATAAATACAAACTGTTGCCTTTTATCAAGGTTCCTCCTCCCACTACATTGCACAGAGTGAAGGTGTGCAAGAGAAAAGCGGTCCATTATTTTGGAGGTGTCATTCACTCCCTTGAGTTGGTCATTCTTTTCAATACAAAAAAATAATAATATTATATAAGGCAATGGTTTGAATTACCTAAAAAAAAACTTGTTTTAAACTTTTATCAGGTATTTATGTTAACATTTAAGCTTTTTGTCATTTGGTTTTATACTGCACATGTCCTTTTCCAGGTGATTTAACTCTGCCTTTGCCAAGTGTCGTTGTAGCTGAGCACCAAGACAAGGTCATATCTGGTCGCTGGCATCCATCAGATTTCTCCTTCATCTCGACAAGTGCTGACAAAATGTGTACTCTGTGGGCTCTTCCTCCTGTGTGATCGTGAAGATACTCTTCTACTTAATTAAAAGGACATGAGTAATGGGTAAAAAAGTGAAAGATAAAAAAAATTTAGTCTTATTCTGCTCATTAGGCATGAGAAGTGGAGCTAACTGCCTTTAGAAACGCCCATCTTTAATGGGAGCACAAATCCATCTCTTAGTGCTTTAAATTTTGCCATCTGTGGTAGGCCAAGTGCTTCTGTCATGATTGCTGTAGGCAGCGCAGCCAAAGTGAGTAATGCAGCTGTGATTGGGATTATTTCAACCAACAAGTCAAATGTACATAATCTTGTCTTATTAGTCAACCTTTTAAATACCCTCCCTGGGTAGTAAGTGTGTTCCCTGATGATTTGCTAAACAGTTAACGTAGGTGACGTGCGAGAGCCATCTGCTTTCCCACCACAATTCCAATTTGACAGTTAGGATTGGCTTTCAGGGTGTGTGATGAAAACCAGCTTTAATGTAAAGAGAATGGGTTGCAAAAGCTGTTTATATAATACTGTAGTGATAAACCTTTAGTGAGCTAAGGAGAAAAGTCCTTATCAGAATCACCAGATATATTTTTTACCTCCCAGGATTTTTTTTTCTCTCAGCCTTCCTCCTCTTCTCTCAAATAATTCTATTATATGCTGTGAATTGTAGTCACTTGAGAAGGTAGTTTAACCCAAATTTATGTATGTACTCCTGAATAGCTTTCTGTGATAAACTGGATTCATAGAATCATTGTATTCAGGTACCAAGCAGATCTTTCAGCCGTGGGTGTGTGTTAAAAGTTACCTGGAGAACCGAATTAGTTCAAGATCGAGAGTATTTGTGGTCACAAGAAAAAATACTTTATTAATTTTAACTACGGAAAGAGACAGAACACTTCTGAATCCAAGGGTGGTTTTGACACAACCTGGGTTATTGGGTTACGTTATCTTCTCCTAAGCCCAAAGGTCAAAATACCGGAACGATAATTAATGTTAAACTGTAGACATGTTTAGCCTAGTTGATATATACAAATATATATCTGTCGAGAAATTCCCTCGGTATCAATAGCACCATCTGCAGCATAAGTAAATTCAGGCCATCAATGATAGCATCCAGTCAATTCTGAAAATTTCTTCTTGTTTGGGGAAAACTAATAATAACAGATGTTGGTAATACTGAAGGTCGTAAAAGCATGTGACCCCTCCTTTGGCATTATTCTTTGAATGAATTCCCTGCGGGAGAGTGATGAGAGTTAAATACTAAAAGGTTGACATGATTGTGAATCATGTGTTCATCCTTGGAGTGTGGAATGTCTTCGTAGAAGAACAACTCTTGTGTGTGGATTTTGGTAAATATATATATAAAAGATTCTGTTAATATGCTATACTGTATTACATTAATTTGAGAGTACAAGAATGCACGACTTCGATGGTGCCTTTGATTTACGGTTATGTAGTTAGATGTAAAAAAAAGAAAGGATACTTTTTGAAGTATTTTTATCCATAAAAACATAATTTATATTTACAACTTAATAAAACTTGTAAGTGTTTAAATGTTTAAATACTAAGTTACTTTCTTTGAGATGGTATTTACAGTATATGCAACAAATGTAATTTTATTTTCTTATAATTTTTTTTTTTAGAGGGAAGCCACACCGGAGGTTCCTGGATTTTCAATGTAAAAATTATTGGTAGGTTATTGTTCCTAGAATAAATTCATGTCTATTATTAATCTTGTACTATAATGGTTTTGTTCTCGGAATCAGTTTGGTATAAAGATTCAAGAGCAAATATCTGGCGAGCCACCAATGGAATGTCATCTGTATTCTTGGTCTGGTTTAACTACTTAATAATATTATCTTATTTTTTGGTATCAGTATTCAGGGTCTTACTACCTTGGCAACTTTAAAGTTGGTTGTACAGTACAGTATATATTTTTCATTATACTTTGAAATACATCATTTCCAGAGGTCAAAAACGGATTCTCATAACGGCTGCTTTGTCACATATCAAAAAGTTTGGCCTATTTAAAAAAAAAATTGTATTATAATGAACTATGCAAAAGATAAAAAATAATATAATGAAGGTATTGATATTTATATTGTTTTTCACCTGCAAAAAAAGCATCATTATTATTATTAATAATTACCCTGTGAATGAAAATGTCCTCCAGAAGTATTCTCAAAAAATCTTGTTTCCTTTTTTTTGAGTTCTGTGATCACCTTGTGAAAACCTTAACCTTTAAACCTTTTAAAAAGTGCAATTGATTCTCACCCATTCAAATCTCAACAATTAGAACTATATTTTATTATATTTAAGATGTTAAGTCATGTATTTTTAAGAAGTCCTAAATACTCATTTCCTTAACATATTTTTTTTTACATGAGTTTCTATACAGAATCCACACCATTCATTCATTTTCTACTTCATTGGATATAATTACTCAGCATTCCAGTGTATAAAGTTACCCAAGGCTTACAAAGGTACTAATGTCTTATTGTATGTTTTATATGTCATATGATTTCATGTGGTGATGTGCTCTATAATTCTGTGTATGCATTTGGTCTCTTCATTGTGCATAAAACATTGTAATTTAAATAAATGTATAATTAGAATTCAGATTATTGAACCTGAATTTCTTTTATTTATATATTAACACAGATTTTTATTCCTGCATTTCAGATCTAGTTTTTGGCAAATTTAACAAATTTTTAAGGTAATTTGTATTTTTTCTAGGTGTGCAAACATGATTTTTATATGGAGCGTCCTCAGCGTGAGCTGAAATGGCCGTTGAACTTGTTAGTATCTACATTAGCCTTTGTTTAGGCTCCATACCTTGTGCAGTTGATTCATCCCACGGCACCAGTTCTGCTTACCAAAAAGTGGCCCACCATGCATTCTGACTCTTGCATCAGAGAGCTTCATGATTCGATGAGCTCGACATCTCACCACTTCAAGTCTGAGAATAGGTTGATGGCATTGCACCACCAAGGCCTCTAATCGTTCGCTTTGCCAGATGAAACTCATTCTACCCAATGCCTGATGAAGACTTTGTAAGGAACCTGCTACTGGATAGTTCAATTAGTTTTTTGCCCATGTACCCTGCTGTGACAATCAACTGCACATCACAACTGCTTTGGACCTCAGCCAAAATTTTCCTCTGATCTCATCCTCACCAGGCATAGGTCACCATCTATCGGGTCTCAACAGCTGCACTCTCAAATGCTAGCAGACATCGGGATAAGCACTCCAGGAAGACCCTGTTCCCTGCACTACACAACAGCAAGTCCTCTGCCTGTGCCCCAACTCCAGGCCACGAGAGCAACTCAGAGTCCACCTGGCAGAAACTCCCTCACTTTGGACTACCCACAGGCTTACCCAGACAGGGGATCAGCCTGCCCAGGAAGGGGCTCACTTTCACTTCACCCCGGCTATAAGACCACCCTTAGACTTCCACACATGAATACCACTCAAAATGGTCTCACTTCCCAACTGAAGAAGAGGCATTGACACTGGATGCAGAGACTGGGTCCTTTACAAGTACAGGTACAGCAGTATCTTTATGGCTCACACCAGACATACCCTCGTCTGGGTCATCACAACTAAAGTCTTCTAGGGAGGAAATAGAGACACTCAAATTTCTCATCAGGAGCTTATATGGGCTGTGAATTTCTGCCATGGACATGGGAACAAGGAGAGGGATCCTTATGCTTCTGAATGCAGGACTAGATGAGAGAGGCCATGTAACTTTGGCCTTGGTAAAACAGGTGGCAAAGTCAGAAGGAACAGTGTCTTGCAGGAAAAATATCTCTCTGAAGCCTGGGCCTGGGGCTCCCAGGTTAGGCTACACAGGACAAGGAATACATCCTACTCGTGAGAAGGAAGTTCATGAGGAGAGAAAGACTTCTTAACTCCTCATAAGTATGGATAACACCAAAGTGGAGAGATCTACACCCTTCAGTCTGAAGGCCTGGGACAGGACTGTCATTAGCCTTTCACTGCAAGAGACTCAGAGGAGTTTATCTTGATGAAGGTGGATGAGGAAGTTTGCCATGTGATGAACAGATGCTCAGATTCATATTTTTTCTCCATATTTGATACGAAAACAAACATTTCAGGAAAGCCTGTTATAAAGAAAGAGAAAGCAAGTATTCAACGACAACGAGACACAGTACTCAACAGAGTGAGAGTGCAGACAGACATCGTCTTCACTGCAGTAGAAAGTACCAAGTTCAATGACAATTTCAGCTTGTACCTAGGATACTCCCATATAAAGGGTGATGGTTTGTATTTCTGCAGGAACAAAGTCAGCTCAATGTGACCACACATTTAAACTCAAACAATTGCTACATTTTCTTAAAAATTCCATAACATACACCTAAGTAATGTGGCAGACAATGCAGACTAAACTTCCGTATCACAACCTTTTTAATGGCAATCAATTCCATTACATCACATGAATATTGTGTTTGGATAACTTGGTTACTGTACAATATAAACATTTTTGCATAATAAAAATAAATTTCATAACACTGATTATTAAAATATTGCAATATTCAATGCAACAACAGCTGAATACAATTCATTGTGGACTTACAAGTATATATTTATATTAAAATGTTCATTCTTAAGCTTAAGACAAAAATTATGACTATCTCAGTATAAAATGTTCATCATTCTTCTTCTATTCTCTAGATATACATAACACTGTTATTCATACATATACACAGTATATACATATCATATCTTACACGAACAATTTCAGATCGGCTGTGAATTCTCATCACGTGAAAAGAACACTTAGTAATACGTATCCTAGAGCAGCCGTAAGACACCGACATCTACATTGTACTGAATTTGAGGTGCTGGTGAATTTTTTAGAAAGGAGAATTCATACCTAACTTCGTCCCAAATTCAAGTCTCGCTCTCTTCTGGTATCGGACGTTCACCCTGCAGAGAGAAGACGCTTTTAATTTTTTCCTAAATGAATTACAAACTTGTGATTTTAAAGTGATATTCTTTTTTCAAATGCAGGGTGTCTTTACTTCTAACAAACAAATGCCTGGCAAACATTTAACAGAAAGACAACTTTAAACATTCAAAAGACGAACATAACACTATACCCTGTAAAAATACATACATCAATCACCACTACATACCTTATTTCACGTCTTTTTATGAGTTCGTTTATGGGGATCAACATGATCGGCCAGACAAACGCGATCAACCACAGCCATATGGGGATGTCGGCCAAAGAAGGTCCTGCAGTCTCCGAGGACGAATGCAGGGATATCGATATGCTTCCGTATACGACCTGAAGCACCAACCTGAAATGGTTTATTGGAATTATTATGATTTCAAGCATATGAACCATACTTATGTGCTCTTTTGCCCTGAAGAGTTTGTGAGATATCAGCTGGCCTATTTTGTCTGAATGCACCCCAAACAGATGAATTCTTGCAAGAGTGAATTTTTAATTACAGATGTTCTCTTGAAAGAATTTTTTGATTAAAATTTTAAAGCATTGTCAAGTTTTAATTTAAAAATTACTGGTTACATTATACACTTCAAGGTTCAGTAAAAAAAAAAGTTGGTTAATCATAAAAAAATATAATACAGAACACTAAAATAGCACTAATCATATATAAATCAACCAACAAGGAATAACTTGACAGCATTTTTATACCAGCACTCGTCAGTCGTCCTTCATCGTCGTATTCATTAGTGTGTTCGTGAACCTTGACATAATTAAGATATTAGAAAGGGAAAAGGGAAAAGATAGAATTTGTCATGAAATAATGCTTAGCACTATCAACAATTTGACCTTACTTGCCAATTAAATTTCAAGACTTTAATTTAGTGATATCTCCATAACATTTACAGAACACCACAAAACCAACATATTCAGCAAACAAAAGCCAAGACCAATGAAAGAAAGATGAAATATGAATTTTGTGTACGGTAACAAAATAATTAACTACAGAAAATCTCTTTCATCAGAAACTACAGTAATGAGTTAAGCAATTTCTGTAGTCTCATAAATCTATTATACTTACACTACAAAAATACTAGCTGCCCACCACTTGTTGGTCAAGGGATTCCTCTTCCAGAGTTGGTACATCCGATGGACAAAGGATACAGAGATCATACCTGGAAAGTCCGGATGAACTAAAATTTTTAGGCAATTTATATTCAGTTTTTATATTTCACTTAAGGTTAGTATTGTAGCCTTTACTTATATGGTACTTTACACTACAAAAAACGATATTTTCTGCTACCCTGGTTCTAAAAAAAAGAAAAGAAAAGTACTTATCAAATTTTCCAAATACAAAAAGCGACAATTTTCCACTTCATAAACTTGGGGGCCTTGAAAATAAGATTTTGTCTTAACTTTATAATGAAAAATCTATAGTAAATTATTCTTTAAAAAAATAAAAGCCCCTTATTTTACCAATGCTTAATAATATTACATCACAGAGTGAAATCCACAATAATACAGACAAAAAACTTAACACTTACAAAAGTAAAGGACTAGTAAAAACGCCACTCCGTTCTGAACGGCACTGAGGGAATGATTATGCTGGTCACCCCATCCCTTCCACGTATAATGCTCTTCTGTCTTTGTACTGAAAAGTCACCAGGATATTAATTATTCATCAAGCATAACGAAGTAATCATTTAAACGTGGCAAAGATTTTCCAAATTATTCCAGTAATACAATATGAAATTAATATCAAAGTCTTTGTGCTGGAAAGTCACGAGAATATTACTTTACTTATCAAGCACAACAAAGTAACAATCATTTAAGTATGACAAAGAACTTCCAAATTATTCCCGTAATATGATACAAAATTAATGTCCGAATCTTTATACTTAAAAGTCACGAGAATATTACTTTACTTATCAAGCACAACAAAGTAACAATCATTTAAGTATGACAAAGAACTTCCAAATTATTCCCGTAATATGCTACAAAATTAATATCAGAGTCTTTGTGCTTAAAAGTCACGAGAATACTACTTTGCTTATCAAGCACAACAAAGTAACAAACATTTAAACATGGCAAAGAATTTCCAAATTATTTCAGTGATATAAAATTAATAATAACTGAATCTTCTCACCTGCCATTAGCAACATTAGGAACTACCACATCTGGGTATATGTAATAACACGTTGAGTTCTGCTGCTGAGCGATGTCCAAGCAGAATCTGGCTAGGGTGATTCCCCCGCACAGCAATACAACCACCACAGATGGGACAAATTTACAGACGTAATAGAGGAACACGTACTGAAATATCTGCAAGAACATGAAGGAGTGAGATGCTAATGTGCAGTTAAGTATTCTACAACAATTAGAACATTAAAAGGAGAAAAGTCAAGATAAACTGGTTTTACATATTATGTCAGGGTTAATTTATAGGTTACTTTTTGATGTACATATTTTCGTATGGAAGAATGGAGCTCACTGGAGACTTAACAGAGTAAGGAAAGACTGTTTAACCATTTGGAATAAAACTATTCTGGCAACAGCTTTTCAACCATTCAAGTTCAAATTTAAACATCTGCATTAGAATAAGCGCAAAATTCTTAAAAACTAATATTTTTATTACAAAAATGGTTTTTTCCTACAAACCCATTACTGTAATCATACACTATACTGCCTTGTGTATGTGGACACACAATCCCCAGTCACAAGACAATGAGACATAGATCACAAACCTGCTTATTCAGCACGACCACATTCTTCCCCGTGGCCTGATTCATGACGCACGGGTTTGTCGGAGCTGCCACCAGAGATATGGAGAGGACGGGAATGATGATGCACGTCAGCCACAAAACGTCACCTGTGGGCACAAAAGGAATTAGGAATTTTAAAATCTGTGCTATTCTGGATACTCACAAGTTCTCTGGGACCTGAGATTGATCTAATAAAGAATTCATGAACTCTTAAATAAGAAATCTCTTTCCAAGACATCCTGAATTACTCTAAAAATATATATCAAGATGCAAAAGTAACAAAAGTGTTCTTACTGAACGCAGTAACTTGAACTAAATGGGAAGGAACATCCGACATAAACGTAACAACTGAATAAGATTTCAGAAAAGTTTTCTAGCCATACGTAGGCCCTAGCCAAGCTAAAATTATGCAGCCTGGCTTAGGCTAGATAACATATAGGCTATGGAGCTACAGTAATGATGTACATCACATATTTAACATCAAGATACACTGTATTGAAAACGTGCACACTGGGATTACGTGATATATACAGTACATATACAGTCCTGAAAAATTATTACATAAAATATACACATACAGTATTGAAAAACTACCTATGTACAGATAAACATAGATAACTATGTTGCTTTCTAGATGTCGGTTTTGTTTGTGTGTTCTATTCAAATATTACTGTACTGTATAGATTTTACATTACTTGAAATATATTACATTAATGTGAAATCATATAAGATATGAAAATGAGTACAAAATCATGAATTATTTAACAGACTGTACAAGTAAGCTTGCCTAATGTCCTGTTATCAGAATATATTTCAAACATTCAACAACAAATGCCTGTCTAGCTCTTATTCACTTTTCAAAATAGTTTATGAATTATCAGCTGGGAAATTCACCTTCCAATCTTAACATTGTTTGAATTACTGACACTAAATGTACGGGATCTAAATTTTAACGAGACTACACTGTAACCGATAATAAGCTTATTCTAAATTTCACAAGAGAACGGTAAATTATATACCTGATGACAATAAGGGTGGGAGCGCAGCCATTGCAGCTAGCAGCTGCAAAAAGGTGATGGACATACAGCAACAGGCCCAGAACTGAAAGCAGCTGACGACCTGCTGCATGTAATGACGCGACTGGAAAACAATTAGGCTCTTTAAGCGTTTATCCCTCACATGTGTGTAATACGGTAATTCTATTGAACATGATTCAACTGTGATTCACATAGACATTTTTGTACACAGAAACTTTTTCCGTCTACTTATATATTTTAACTTAAAATCAGTATTTGACAAATACACACAATTTAACACAAATAACAAGCAATTTATAAAAAAAAAAATCTTGAACGTTATTCTGATAGTACAAACACAAAAATAAAAGCTCGTTTATAACAGATGCAACTCATTTTCTTTCCAGGAACCTAATATGAATAAAAATAATTTTACCAACATATAATTGGCATTTAATTAATAACTTTCAGAAGGAGAGTTAAAATACCAGATTCTCAACCATGAATCATTCTTTTCCAAGATTTAATTATTGCATTAAGAGTGAAATAACAACTTCTCAAGCATTTTGATTCTATTAGGAAGAGCTTATTACCAATACTTACTTCCATAATTAGATGAACGAGCGACACCTTGTCATCCGGATGGAATGAGAGTGAGCAGGGAAGCGTGTTTAGCGACCGAGCGACCTCCGTGGGCAAAGGCCCTTTCGAAGGCGACTGGCGAGAATAAACTGGCTCTCGCATGCACACTTGTGGGTAGAGGGGGTCTACTGAGAGGCTGGAAATATAAATAAATATTTAATTCTGGAATGTAAAATTGTTCAGAATTTAAAACTATGATATTGAATGTCTTGTGACGTGACAAGATTTAGTGATTAACACAAGACTGTTCACCAAGGTTTATAGTGAATATAGTGTCGTATCTTCCAGTAACCCAAAGCTCAAAATGATTAGATAGTGAATAGTGTCATATCGTCCAGTAACCCAAAACCCAAAATGATTAGTTAGTGAATTTAGTGTTGTATCGTCCTGTAACCCTAAACCCTAAATGATCAGTTAGTGAACATACTGTAGTGTCATAGCATCTGGTAACCCAAAACCCTAAATGTTCAGATAGTGAATATAGTGCTGCATCTTCCAGTAACCTGAAACCCAAAATGGTTAAATAGTGAATATAGTGTTGTATAGTCCAGGAACCCAAAACCCAAAATGATTAGATAATGAATGTACAGTAACGCTACAGCATCCAGTAACCCAAAACCCAAAATAATTAGATAGTGAACATAGTGGCATACCCAGTAACCCAAAACCCGAAAACGTTTACATAGCGTCCAGCAGCCTACGACATTCACGTAGTGAAAGGAAAATCACATTTACCTCGCATCAGCCTGCATGAACAACATCATGTTATCCGCATTAGCAGAGGAACCCATGACGATGGTGACCTCAGTGTACTCCTGCATGATCGAGAGCATCGCGCGCGTAGCAGGGGGCGTGCAGTCGGTGAAGAGGGACACGAGGAGCGGAACGTTATCCACGTTTTCCAGGTGCGGCTTGATGTTTTCAATGCCCTTTGGAAGCTGGGCCTGCAAATTCACGACAAGCAATTAAAAAACTGGATTATTCGACAGAGGATCGATCTTGAAAAAAAAAAAACGTATGAGGAACTTTCTTCTTCTTCTTAATATTTCATGCTTTCTAATGCTATTTTTCAATCCTCTGGACATGGAATAGACCAAAAAACATTGAAATAAAATCCTTGCGTGTGCTTAATCTGCCATAAATTAATTAGATGAATATCAATTTCGTGAAATAAAACTCTTATGAAATAAAAAAATAAAAACATTTCTGTGTACTGTTATTCATAAAAAGATTGAACTAAAAGTTAAAAAAGTTTTTTTTAAGTATAATTGTATGTATGATTGTAACACGAAAAAAGTGAGGAATTACAACTGTGAATGGAAAAGAACATCTATTGGTGATTTACTTCGTACTCCTTGTCATTTGGCATTGTTGGTGGGTAGCCATCCTGCTGCAGCTCGGATAGGCTGATGGCACCATCAAAGGAGTCATTGCAGTCACTTATGAATCTTTTAAAAATACCAATCTGGAACCAATTTATCAATTAATGTGCTTGTTCACATGTTAGAGAGAGAGAAAGAGTTTGTTTTGCTAAGCCTAAGTGTAAAACAGATTTTTTAAAAAGTAATTAATAATCTATGTTGGATGATTAAAAGTGTATACTGTATCTGGGTTACGTTTCAACCAAGGAAGTTAAGTGCTATGGAAGAACGTGACATCTGATTTCCTGCTTGGAAAAGATGGTTCTGACATTATGGGCTAATTGTGACTTGCCAAAAGGCTGTTTACAAGTCCTGTATAATCTTTTATGCGTGAAATACAGTCACCCCCCTACTTACGAACATTCAGATATGAAGAGACAGGGTCCCAAGTTAAAACTGTGTTCAGAGTGCTCCCCTATGTCACCCATAAGTTAAAAGTTTGCTCTACGTACCTATTCTGCCTAGTAAAGAGTTTTGTTGCAAGTGGTTGCATCTCTAGGTCATAAGACCACCTAACACTGAATATTCTATACATATTTTCTGCTTTAAAAAGTAACAATACACTGTTTCCAAAAAAACAAAAATATAACATGCAATAACTTTTCCTGACCTTTACATAACAAGGAACAAAATTATTCAAATTCTCCCTAGTCCTGGTGAGTGAATACTTACTTTAACAGCTAAAAATATATTTAGAAATTTTCTCATCACATTATTGTTTTTAGAGAACCTCCTAGTTATCGCACTGTGATATATACATGCGCAGTAAAATGCATCTGGTCAATATTACTTTCATCCTACTCTTTTTCCACAAATTCACTATTTTAGACTAAACTCTTGAATGCAGTCACGCTGCAAAGTGTTTTTCTATCTCTGCCTCAATGGCACAAAGCCTTAAGTTGCCATTTTCTGAGTGTACTAACAGTATTTGTTTTGTTACACAAAACACAAATCTGTTATTGAACTTATTCTCTACCTAAACACTGTATATCAACAGCAAATGATATACGTACCTAAAAACTGGTCATACACTACTGCCTACCTCAGTGTTACGATGTCATGCTCTCTCCATACCATTCAACTTCCCTTGGCATACAACTTCATTTTCTGACACCTTGAAATACCCAGCAACTAACAACTTGTTTAATAACTTCTACAGAGGCACTAGAACTAAAGGTTTTTAAGTGACTTGTGAAGACAAAAGTTTGTGTACGCAGTAGAAGTACATTCCTGAAGAAAAGTCCTTCCAAATGAATGAGACAGAGAAGGTGTGTATTGTCGTTAGTCGTGATAAAACTGCATAATGTTTCAAGTGTCACAAATATCGTGAGATACAAAGATAACAAAAATGGTGTCGACAGATCTTCAGTTAGAGGTCCTTTGAGTGTTAATACAACTGTGTATCGAGTCTCTTAGTTTGCGCACAATTTACGATTTAAAGAACGGGAAAATAAAGAACAGTACACAGAATGTTAACAAAGAAGTATTAGTTCTTTCAGACAATTAATCACACTTTAACATTTCACACTTAAAGAGTGGTATCTATAGGAAATGAAACGTTGTGTTCTTTGAAACCAATCATATAGTTACGGGCTGTGAATAGGCAAAAATATTTCACTCATAACACACAAGATAAAAATAATGAATGCTACCATACAAAGTTAATGTCAAAGTAGTGGATTACAGTAATCTGTTTATTACATTCCTAAACCACTTAGGGAGTTAGTGTCTACAACGGACATAACGGAGACCATGGAAAGGATGGTTTCCTACTCAAGATGTTCTGGGATGATTTCACTGATGGCATCTAACGTAAAAGCAACCAGTCATAAAGTCTGGATCCTTAAGGTATACATTCAGAAACAGTGTTTTCTAAACTTTTAGTTCTGGTACGTGAGCAAGCGTCCTTTGTGGTTCTAAAGTGCAAACATCTACTGTACTATGGTTGATGTCAATACAAGTTCTGTTTTTTTTCTTACTTTCCCAGTCTGAATTTGATTTTTTTTTGGTGTGATTTTCTTGGTGAAACTCAGTGGATTTTTACTTTGGACTTTTCGTTATCAGTTAGATAAAATCTTTGGTCTTTAAGTGCTGGTCTTCAAGTTCAAGTTCTACTTTCAATCAGTGCTATTATTCACAACTGTTCCACTTAAATTTTGATCTGCACTGCAAAGCAGAAGTGAGTTGGTACTTTATAGGACCATTATACTAAAAATAAATTGTGGAACAGAAATCCTTGTCTGTGGTAAACAAAAAAATTTATCTATTTATCTATTAATTTATTAATGTATCTTTTTCTTTTCTAATAAGTGATCTCTCCTTTTTATGTTTCCTATTACCTCCTGTTATCTTTCAAATGAACACCATTCCTTTGGAAGCCTGAGTTTCAAGTCAATGGCCCCTGTGGGCTTGTTCCATATGATTAGGGATTTATTTTCTGTATAATAATACTGGTGAATAGCCATCAAGCAACATAGAACATACAATCTTAAAGAGATGCCAATGTTCAGTGAGAATCCGAAACAAATGTGGATCTCCAAGTCAGGTCAGGATTCTTGAAACCTTCCCAGGAAAACATGAGGAGAAGAAGAAGGAGAAATTAGTAACTGTGTCTAGAGGGACAAGTTTACAGTGCAGTACAGTTCCGGTAAAATCTACATCTTATGTAAGCATTACAACAAACTTGCAGTTTGAAAGAGAGTACCTTATTACTTCAAAAATAAAGAAAAAGCACACATTAGACTACTTTCTCTGGAAAGAGAGAGTACACAGTACCTTCTAAAAACTAGGGACTAGGTTTATTAAACTGACCTGAAAGATGGCCCCCTACCAAGAGCAACAATAACAAGCAACATTAATATGTACAAATGAAAAATTTGAGTTCATTCTCTTCTTTGCAATTTTGTTGTTAAGCAGTGCGGTTAAATCTCTCACATCCCATTTGCGCTGTGGTCTATAAATGGCTCGAAAGACTATGGTAAAGTACCTTTAGCACAATGCAGTTTAAGTATCTACAGAAGAATGCCCGTATGAATTCAAAAGAGAGAGAGGCAAGTGTCGTATTAACTGTGGTCTTGCAACCGTATAAAGAAAAATCATAATCAATATAGACAAGTTTTTGAAACTCTAATCAAACAGAAACAATCATAAATACAGTGTTTGACAAACTGATTAAAATGCAAAGCATTTAGCACTACAGAATATGAAACAAAAAATATCCCACGTAATAACTACTGTAGTTTGATGAACTTACTGACAATCAACATCAACAGAAACAACGGTAGAAAGAACAGCGTCTGCCACCTGTTACCCACCCGATTGGACATGTCAAAGTTGAAGGACGTAGAGTGATCCGTGCTGTCCGTCACTCGAGATGGCGATCGCGACCTAGAATGTGCCGAAGACTGCGAATGCTGGTCGCTGTGCGCGTGGCACAAGTGTTCGTCGTCGGCGAGAATCATGCACTCCTCACTTGTTCCAACTTGGCAGTTGCAGTCATATCTTTCTAGTCTGCAAACAAGATACGAACGGTTAATAATAATAAATACATACTGATGAAAAACATATACAAAAATTATACAATACTAATGCAGCTTTCAAATCATTATTGTAATTCTCCCCTCATACTACAACACCAAGTGTAAATGATGTTATCACTAGATACAAATATATATCATCTGCAATTAGAAGCAATATGATTCACTGTGAAAATCCTTTAGCCTACATAATCCATCTTTGTGTACAAGATGATTTTTAGAGTGGAATGGGGAAGCAAGGATGGCAAATCAATGTAAATATGGCAAAGATAATGGTTAATGGAATGGAAGCATATGAAAATGTACTGTCTGTAAAACAGTCATGTGGATGCTGCAGTGTCATGAGGTGCTCAGTCTTGTGAAATATAAAAGGAATATGAGATTTTTTACGCCATTAAAGTATAAGATCAAAAACAGGGGAAGAAGGATTTGGAATATCATGAGAGGGAAATAAAAAAACAAAATGAGCAGCAACCACTTGCACGAAATAGAGAGAGATTGCTGGACTACTGGTAACTAATTAATATATTTTTAAACTAATGCAGAAACTTGTGACAGGTGTATAAGAGCTGTACTACTCAACGCAGCTGAAACATGGGAACTAACAATGAGAATAAGAGATTCTGAAGCAAGAAGGCAACTGAATGCTTCTATTCGTGGCTGAAATGTGGTTGGAAGACAGCAAAAAAAGAGAAAGTAGCAGAGAGAAGTGGTGCCTAGCTGCTGGGAAACAGAATGATGTGTCAGAGTGATATGATTTGACCATGTGAAGAGAGAGGATGAAGAGGACTTGATCTGAAAGGTTGGGATAAAAGTACTGTAGTATGATCTCGCACAGCTGGCAATGTATGATAAAAGGGTTTGTAATTAAAACTCATTTCAAGTAACAAAAAAGCTCTGTCTCATAGTGATTTATAAAATGTTCTGTTCAAAATTGGGGCAACTGGAATGACAATACATAAATTAAGGTGTTCAAGGATGCAACCTAACTAAGCATATGTTACCCAAGATAATCCGCAATGTCCTGATTTGGAGCAATGTATAGGTAACATTATCTACAGACAATTTGACGATGTCTTTCAAATTTCATACATCCATTTACTGAATCTTGCCTAATATATTGTGAGAAAGAGTAAGGATATGAAGAATTACAACAGCATCAACAACAATACTAATAATAAGGCTGAAGATAATACAAAATTACTGTATTAGTTACAAAATATACAGTGAACCTTAGTCCATAAATCAATTCTTAGAAGGAAACTGCTTACATAACGAATCTATGATTTCCATATCAAGAATCCTTACTGAAAATTGACACGTGCAAAGCGGAAGAAAGGCTTAATTAACTGTGACGTTTCGAAGTGTCATCACAGCAAAATGCAAGCACTCTTTGGAAAAAAATTCTTTCAAGAAGTTTTAGCAATAAAAAGTACAAGCGAGTCACAACCATGCTGTCACATAACAATTCTGTGCTATTCAAGTCAACTGAAAAACTACTGACGAAGCATTGTAGTTGTAGCCATACCAGTTCCTCCTTCTACATGTGATTTGTAATTGAAAAATGCAAAGATATAAGACATCATTATCAATATTATTCAAAAGATGAACCCTACTCGTATGGAACAAGCCCACAGGGGCCAATGGTTTGAAATTCGAGCTTCCAATGGACATGGCGTTCATTTGTAAGAAGTAACAGAAGGTAATGAGAAATGCATAAAGATGAGATCAGTTGTTAGAAAAACAGATAAATGAACAAACTCATAAATATATAAAAATGCAAGTAAACTATTAAAATACAAGTTGAATTGTAAGTGTTAAAAGATATATATGGGAGTAAACTGTCATTAAATCAAAGTACAAAAGTCTTGATGACATGTAGGAGGAGGGAGAGGAGGGTTGGGGCTCTCCTGCAAACGAAAGCTCTGAAGCCACCTGCACAAAATCTCACCTGTGGTCGTCATCGTCTAAATAGGAAGTCTGAGAGTGTGAGGACTCAGAACAGACCGACACCTCCTCCTCAAACTTGACTTGGGCGACGTCAAGATTTATAGCGGAAGGAGCTGAGTGGCTGAGAGTGCGAGAAACTTCAAGGGAACTCCTGAAATTGCCATAATACATATATACAGTGATGGTGCTTCAGTAAAGCCGTACATATTTTTTGCAAATTCATTACAGCAACTCTAAAAATTACTCTAAGACCAACGGTGGGTTTGCAAGGTTCTACGTACAAAGGGTGTGG
Source organism: Macrobrachium rosenbergii (assembly GCF_040412425.1). Classification (NCBI taxonomy): domain Eukaryota; kingdom Metazoa; phylum Arthropoda; class Malacostraca; order Decapoda; family Palaemonidae; genus Macrobrachium; species Macrobrachium rosenbergii. The sequence continues at coordinate 6,929,978 of NC_089780.1, read as the reverse complement.
TGTTTGCTTGGGGTTCAAAAGGTTCATAATCTCTCTCGTTACGCCTTACCGTTGGACGTCACCCTCTGACATACTATACTAGTTGGCTCTTTACATCAGGAATATGCTCTCCAGTCACCCAGTCTGTACCTGGAGTGACTATTTAGCTTTTGTCTCATGCTATTTAATCACTAGATACATCTTTTTATCGTTTATGAAAGCACAAGACAGCTGTGCACAACCAGAAATTAACAGGAATTCAGAATGACAATGGGTTTTCCCTAATCTTGATGAAGCTTGAAAGCTTTTATTCACTAGCAAGTTTGAATATTTATTTATTTACAGATCTACCATCTATCTTTAGGGAAGACAAGTAACAAGCAGGCCCTCACAGATGAGACAGATTTTGACAAAAATCACATGACACCCTTGGAAGACAAAAAGGTCACTGAAGAAAGAGGGGAATTTATCACTACAAATAAATACAGACATTTTCCTTACATGAGACATGGACAAAGAGTCTTGGTATAAATAATAATGAATCCACGCGCAAGGGAAACCTGTTATCGCATGTGACAGGGGGCAAAACAAAAGCATTCTGATACTTGGGGGTCTTGGTAAGGTCCAGAACAGGTGGCGATGGGACAAGGCTATACATTAGTAAAAGTTTTTTGAGAACAACTGCAAATATTACGAATATTAAGAATATGGGAAATAAGAGGCTATCAATTTCAACTTGGATTAACGTCATAACAACTACTGTGTCTAAATGTAATGGCAAGAATATCATCTTGTCTACAAGTTCTGTACAAGTCAAGGTGTTATACACTAAGACTGCAGAAGTTATGCTTACTTTAACCAGTGTTCAAATACTTGTATCCAGATTTTATAAACACAAGAAATTATGTGTACATCCCCACTCAAGAAATTACTCTTCTACGTTCAATTCGTGAGTAAAATCAACAATTATTACTCACAATGAATTATACGATATGTAAATTAATATAACTAAAATTCTAACGTCTACCTTACAGAGTACCATCTGATTTTAACTACTATTACTATCGCAGATGCATAAAAATAATTTGAACTACAGGCAAAATAAATGCAAAAAACTGCAGAGTGGTTGCTTGCTTGATATATGTGACTATACAAAAACCTTCCTGCTGGGAGAGTGTGGTAGTTCAATTTGCCCTGGCACATCCTAAAATTTTATCATACAATATATGGAAATGAAAAATTACCTTTCCTTTTAATTTTGAATCTGGCTTTCACTGTAATTTGCTGTGATTTTGCCTTCGATTTCTGTATTTGCCTTTATCATAGTTCTATGTCTTTTTCTACATGTGTGTGTGTATACTGTCCCAAGTCCATATACCTTACAGCAAGAAGACAAATATACAATATGTATGTAAGGTTACGCCATACACAGAACTTAAACACAAACACACAAATGATTTTTTCATTTCCAAGTATGACGTGACCCTCACTGAAATTCAGCTATACTTAGATTTCAAAAAGTTGCACAACTGGGGTTAAATAAGAGTAAATTAAATAAATATGTAAAAAAAATTAGCGCTCTCTTGCATTTGTTTGCAAGAGCAAGTGTCAACAGGTGAACAGAGCTACTGTGACCAAAATTGATGACGGGTGGCCCAGGAAATCTGAAATCAGCGTCAAATTAGTGAAGGAACCAGATGAACCAAATTACAGGTACCAAGTAAATATAATTTTCTGAATGATCTTTTGTATTTGTCTGTGCATAGGAATTCTAAAAGGTTCTGCACAGTCTCTCTCATCTAATACGCTTTGACCAGTGGCAATTCTGACAGGACTGGATATAAATACTGTATGTGGAAGTAAGCAGTCCTCCCTTACCAGCAGCATTGGTTAATGGCATTTTGCTGGTACTGTGCTTGACTAGCAATGTTGCTAACCAGATTTTCGGCACTGATCTCCGGTTAACAGCAATGTTAAGCATGGGTTTCAGCCCGAGCTCTGGTTAACAGCACCAATATCCGGTTAATGGTGCCGTTAAGTGGGTATTTCAACGTTACTATCGCCAATTTTTGGATTGAGGCGATTTTCGGTTAGCGGCACTCGGCCGGGGACGGAACCTCCACTGTTAACCAGGGACTGCCTGCATTATATTTACAGAACACGGGCAATTTAGCATTAACATATCAATGATGTCGCAAGGAAGGCAGCTGCTCTTTAGCTGCTGGGTCTCACTTGTAATTCAGTCATGTCGCAGGGAAGGAACAAATCTTTGCTCTCCTAAGTCACTGCACGATACAGCCTTCGTCTCTACATGTAGGAACTAGGTGAGGAAATATAGGCATGGGTTTGGTTCTGGTATCTCATAGGTCTTGCGTTTCATCTTCGTTTCAGCGTTCCTCATGAAACCTTCTGGTAAGGGGAGAAAGGGAGAATGTAATCTGCATTTCTTTGAACCCTCTGTGTTGGGCACTGCAGACATACGTTTAGGCCTCTGTGATTTGCAGACAATGCCAGCAAGATCGTTTGTGAATTAATTTCAAATTAGCAGCACCTAGAGGGAAGGTTTCCAGTCATGGGCATTCGCAATATGCCGGAGTATAGTGCCATGGTTGCACTGTGCTTGTAAACCTTTCAGCGGGGGCGGTGAATGTGTGACCAACATAGCAATCAAATTCATTAACACGACGTATGCAGAAAAGTTTAAACTGACTTTCGTAGAGGGGAATTTTTCCTTATCCTGAAGTTCCAGAAGAACTTCCTTCCGATCTGTGCATAAAGAACTTCATAACTGCACATACATCGAGAGGAAAATTTCACAAATAGGTCTAAAATATAAAATTCACATAAATAGAAAACAATAAAAAAAAATACCACACATAAAACTAACACCTTTCCTGTACCGCCCTGATGACAGACCTAAAGATTCTCAAAGGAGGGATGGACACCAACATCTTACAGGGACACAGTGACATAATCAAAAACATTTTATAACTGAAAACTTTCCAAATCCTCCACACATACAAACTGGGCTGTGCCGTCACATTAAAGTGAGAACACAATACAGTACAAGTTTGTGCATTACACCACACGATTACTGTTTATGGGCAACAGGTATCTTTTTACAACACTGAAATTTAATGAATTGTCAGCTTAAATGCCAATAATTTCTTTATCAGTAAAAAGATTAACTTTATATACACATTTGACATAAACAATTATGTACATACTCTCTTACAAACAATTTAAATCTAACCTATATTATAGGATTCCCTGTAAGGACTTATCTTATTTTTTAGGAGCATAACAGAGCTTGACAATTAGTTCAATGTCCTTGAATTACCTGTTTTAACTGCTTTGGGGGCCAAAATTAAACTTTTCAATGCCCCCGCTAAATCTCAGTAACACTAAGTCGATGTAGAACATAACAAGAATACAATTTTCTCTCCCTGGAAATAATCTTATTTGATGATCACAAGAATAAAAACACTCTTGAATCCATGAAAATAAGGGTGAAGGGGCTTTGCGTAATTACATCACCAATGCCGTGCGTTCATGCACTACAGGCAATCTTTGCTGGAATGCACAAAAGCAAACCAGCTTGAAATCAAACACAGACACGAGAGAAGACTGTAAGCATTAAAAGGCTGTACAAAGCTAGAGACGTCCCGCTCACTAGTCAAGGAAAAGCCACCTTCCAATGATTTGCAATACGCTACAAGAATTTGGCTAGACTGACGCCAAGTACCTTTGCTTAAAAATGACACAATTGTCTCAGCCACATACAATAATCAGAATGTTGTGTGTACGATTGGAAATCTTTCCCGAGATACTTCAAAATCTCGAATTTTTTTTTTTATTTTAATACTTTAACAAAGCTTTTACAAAAATTTAACTTTGTATAACAAAGACACACAATTCTTAGCAGTTTTCACAAATATCCACATAAAAAAGGTTTTAAAAGTATAAAGGGCATACGTAAAACAACGGATTTTAAGCGTTCAGATGAAATTAGAAACTATTCAATAAATTAAATAAGCATGTATCAATCTCATGATCTTAAACAGTTGGAACCTCTGTACTGTAATTATAACACCCTCTTCTGAAATATTCAGTCAAAATTTAGAGCAAACAAAATCAACACCTTACATGAATCACATCAATTTAAATGCTTACAGCAATTACGGCACAGTGTCACTTTTAAGACAAGACAAAAGGCAGAGGGGTAACTACAGAAACTACAATGCTGTGAGAAAAAACTATCACTAAAAGCCTCCAAGTTTTGTAGTCTAGGTGAACATGCAGGAAAGTATATTTCCACTAAGTACCAGAAGCAGGTGTGGGAAGGCGCAGGTGTCAGCAAAACGGCTACTACAAGTTCTCTACGTACCTTAAACCGAGCCCCTTTCTCCGCAGGCTCTTACTACGTTGGAACCCCTTAAAGGATGAGCTAGAGGCACCAAAAACACAGTGCAAAGTAATATGAATGACGAGTAAAAGTAACACTAATATAAAGAGCATGACATTCGTATTAACTGTTAGTGTCTGAAGGGGCTCATTTTACACGGTAAGAAAAAAGTTATCAGTCAAAACTTTCAAAGCCAAATGCTGATGCATTCTACAGAGAAAGAGAGAATGAGAGAGAGAGAGAGAGAGAGAAAGAGTGAGTCACCATAGATATTACTGATTTGAAAAGTCATACAAAAAGAGCTAATCAAAATGCAAAAAAGATAAAAAAAAAAAAAAATGCTATATTAGTTCCTAGGAGGAGTTATGTAAACATCTGAAATCAATGACATCACAAAATACATAAAAAATATTTGCTAAATATATATATATATTTATCACTGATAGTCAACTACAAGACTTCTAAACATGTAAGACTGACAGAATTAACTCTTGATAAAATAACCAGTATTTATTAAACTTTTAGAATTCAATGGCTCGCTAAACTACAAGATGATTATATGTAGTCATCAATAAGTAAGCAAAACTACTTTAACTACTCCTCAACAGGCTGTCTTAAAATCTGCTTTGATTTTAAAGAAAATCTATTACAAACGATATGCAAAACACACTCTTATGATGCACTGCAATGGGGATGAAAACCGGTTGCGTTTCTTACACTCGTAACACTTCTTTTAACATTCTCAACCAAGCGAAAAGGAAGGAAGTGTCTCGGTTTGTGTTTACGTCAGGAATCAGGAAGTAGCCATAACATATTTGACCTTTACTCTCTCCAGCTGGATTCCTTTATTATTAAGTAGTGAGACAATGAAGTAACAGACTCTATGCTCCCTACTCAGGCTACTCAGAATCCAGTGAAAAATTTAGCATAATAGAAATTTAATATTTGATAGAATCCCTGCCTCTAATTTCACAAGACAACTGCCACCAGGAATTTAACTAAGTTCCTCATCACCAATGTTCTTCTAAATCCTATGACAACTGAAGCAATTAAGAAATTATTTACGACACGAAATGTCTTATAATAACAATCAATGTACATCTTAAGGTTAATCCTAGATTTAAGACCGAGCCAAAATAATTCAAATGTCAGAAAAATTCAGGGAGTTTACTACAACAAAAGAGCTCCATTGAGATAATACGAGTGTTTCTAAAGACATTTCAGACCAGCTACAGAGAGAAATGACCAACAACTGGCAGTTATCACTTCCATGCAAAAAAAAAAGATACAACAAATAAAAAAGGACTTGAATTATCAGTTAATCTGTATTATGTATATACTGTATAGCATAACAGGTCAATCACCAGATCTAAGAGAACTGTATGGAAACAAGGTTTTAATGTAGCTACAACTTGTCTTTATTTTATATATAAAATAATTCTTATAAAATTCTAAATAAATATTCTTTTGGTCCTTCAAACCAAATAACAACATAAACATATTACTTAAAAAGTCCAAAAACGTATGACTGAATTCAAGGCTTTTTCAAATTTTTCCAAGATTCAGAAGAATGATTTTTTTTCTATTATGAGTTAATTCGTCAATATTCTCCGATGGTATATAATACCTGCTTGCATTTCTATCCTAAATATAACTGTTCTTTACCTCTATGCTGTGTTTACTTGCCCAAAACAAAACATGCCAGAACATCAAATCTTCTGTGATAACACTGACTAATTATTCTTTCAGTATCTATGAATCTAGGACCATCATGCACACGTACAAATATTCTCCTTTTATTAACTTCAGATAGGTAGGTTGTTATATAAACTAATACTGATGTAAGATGAAGACATTTTTTGTTTTAATAATACAACACATTAACCCTAATTTGCCTTAACTCGAGAGTGAAATACACCAAGTCACATCAAGTAGAAAGGCAATGCTTCAAAACCCTCTGTGCCAACCTCCATCTCAAAGACGGAGATATGGACGAGGGCACTAGATAACTGCACTCCGTACACTGTGAATTATTACCACTGGCAAGGAAACGAGAATAAGAATTTCGTCTATTCACCTACGGCATGTGGCTAAACTTTTCTTTAGGAGACAGTGCAAGTTCGTGAGCCTAAGTTTTTCCCGTGTTCCGAACAAACATTCATGAGAAGTGTTACAAAATACACCACCAAACAAATGAAAATAAATTGACAAAATTTGGTTAAAAGAAAAAACTCATCAACCAAAATGACATACACTTTCTTGGAGTTACACTGAGCCCTTTTGAAAAGGATGATGGGTAATTTGAAAGTCATTTTGCAGCCTCGCTTAAACCTAAGAGAAGGACAAGTGGAAGAAAAAATAAAGCATGTCTAAAAAACAAACAAAGCTAATCCTAAGAAAAAAAAAAAACCTCCACAAAACTGCTTTCAGAACTTGATGAAGAGTTGGATCAGAGTTACAGAAAATGAACGGCATTATACAGCACGAAGGCAAGTTGTAATTTTATAATTTAGATTATGCAGATTCAATCTCACGAGTAATGGCAAAAGAGTAACAAAACGCCGTCGCTGTACGTACCGAAATCGACTCTTGGAGAGCTCTGGGCTGTTCACATCCTCAGTCGACTGTCTGTACAAAGTTAGCCCTGACGTCTTGGCAGAAGTGGGCTGCCCAACTCGACTTGAATTCCCACTTTCAGTTCTGTAACATCATAAAGATAAGACATTTAGAATTTTCATAATTTGCACATACAATGTTTCATTTTAATAAAGCTAGTCAGAGAGATGCAATAAGCTTAAAGATGACATAGGAAAACCTACACCAGAGCAAATTCAATTAGATAATGAACAAGAGAGAGAATTAATTTCACATTTAAGCTGTACATGAAAAATCTGATGTCAAAATGTTATATGAAAACTTGCTGTAGAAATATTGTGTACTGAGTAATTGCAATGAATTTACAGTCTCATTTTCTCACAAACTGATTCACTCATTCCTTGTAAAATCAGATTTACAGCCTTCCAATAACTTAACAGGCCTCAGTTTAGTGGATTTTTGTACTTACTAGCTACCTTATGATTATTTTTCCATATTCTACCAGTTTAAATGATAGATTTTTAGATGTCTCTCTTAAATTGAATGGTTAGTGTAAGTAAAGGTTAGTTTAAGTTAGGATTATTATTATTATTATCATTCAGAAGATGAACCCTATTTATATGGAACAAGCCTGTAAGGGCCATTGATCTGAAATTCAAGCCTCCAATGAATGTGGTGTCCATTAAAAAGAAGTATCTATGTAAAACTGCTGTTAGTTATATCTCTTAATGTTACTTAATTGACTGTGTTACTTATCAGAAAGGCCAGACCCCCAAAATGTCTTAAACTGAGGTGCTACTTTACTGCAAAACAATGAGGAATGACAGCCATTACCTTGTTCTATCCGACAGTAAGGATATGTGGCAGTTCCACCCACTCTCTAACCCCATCTTTTCTGAGAACACACGGGAACGGAGCTCGTTTTCCTTGCTGAAGTGAACGAAACGGATGCACGAAGCGTCTAGCTGCTCGATCATTTGCACCTGGAACACGTATAATGAATGTCAATGACGATGAAGGCACATACTTTAATTTTCAAAAAGACTGAAAAATTAGGGTAATAATGAATTTGTTCCTCATATCTTGATTTTTCTTATTGAAAAAGAATTTGATCTCTTTGTAAACCCTTGCATTATAGTAAAACAGAGATAGGGATGTAAGGGTAGGATTTTTGCTTGTCTTTCTGTCTAATTTGTACCCTGGAAATTTGGCACAAAATATGTAAACTATTCTGAAATTGGCATATGTGCTTACAGCTCTCTGAATGGTTTCAAATTGTTTGTTTATTCTTTAATTTATTTTTACATTTATCGACATTTTTCCTCATTCCACTAAAATTTTTCATAATTTCTAAGCACACACTTCAAGCTATATAATTTGTGTGTATAGTTTATGCATACTACCTACACTTAACAAATAGACAACATTAATTGCCACATATAACAAAATATATAAAAGGCAACAGGATACAATCCTTTTAAAATGGTTTTGAGTCTCCCATAGGTTGAAAGTATCTTAGTCAACAATTGCTACGGCTTTTATGCCTTTGCAAAACTTTCCTATGTACAGTGAGCATTATCATGGTTCAAGTTATATGGCCTATTTTCCAAACCAGTCATTCAGGGAGGCACCAGCCTATACAAAACATAGGAATGCATAGACAGAATACTAATGAGTATTCACCTCAAATTAGTGGTCTTATAATTACAATACACACAGTTCATACAATGAATAATACACCCACCATATTTGTCTTTGCTTGGTACTGCATTGTGACCATTCCGATGAAAATCTGCTTGCACTGCATGCGAAAGGCGTCGTCAATGTCGTCGATTTCCTCGTACTCGGTGTGACCTTCGTCTCCGAAGAGTGCCTCTGGAATTGGCACACGCTGATCATACACAACAGCTTGACAAGTTATATTACATTTCAAAGTTTACTTGAAATGAATAATGGAGGATTAACTCTGTTATATGAAAATTTGTAATTTGTAAAATAAATCTTATTTCTATGATGATTATCTCCTGACAGCAAGGAAATACGCGATTCAAACGTGACGAAGATTACTGTCAGCCGTCAGAGTTGATAAACCCACAAAAACAAGGTAATATACTAGAAATATTCATTAATCAAGAACTGACACTTGGGGCAAAACAGTACACAAGTAAAAAAAACACAATTAGCCTCAAATTAATGCAGTACACTATCACCTTTTTACATCCTTTACCTTACAACAACAAGAAAAAAAAATGTAAGCACATAGTAACACCCCAAAATCAGTACAAAGGAAACACCCGTTTGCAAAATCACCGTACCTGTGCTAATGTGGGGTGTGGGAGTTCTAGCTGCATTGTAAATGTGGGTTGGGTCAATGGGGAGCTCCATGTAGACGTTACTCAAATTTTCTCGAACTACACAGGACGTGGGACGATACGAAAAAGCCGTGCAATAGGCCGACAGACTTGTACGATGGTAGAAATCCAGAATCTTCTTTCTGCATGTGAAATTATCCAATTTGTATAGAATTAAACTAAAGTAAATGCAATGTTTACGTTACTAAATATTAGTTTGCATTTATGAAAGTAATGTAACTGCAAGACCTCTCCATTATGGGCACTATAAACTGGGACGGAGTTTTAAAATTGAATGTATTTTGCTACTTTACAGTAATAAAGTTTTGAATGGTCATTACTCGGACCAAGAAATGCCATCTGGAAGTCAAGCCAGTTTACAAAAATTACCCGTCGTCATCCTTTGAGGGATGGGGAGAGGGACATAAGCTGGTTTTGCTCTCAGCAGGGATTCCTGCGTCTAAAGAAACTGACTACCCTTGTATCTTTGTATCATAAACAAACAGTTTTTGCTCGCATTTTTATATAGCGCTGATTTAATGACATACCAACAAAGTTCATCTCAAAAACATACAAATTGGATTTGCAAACTTATTGTAAGTTTATTTACAAGTCAGCAAAATAATAAAAAAAACAATATATTCTTACTGTGCACAATAAACAAATAGTAATTACAGTACATAACTCCAATGGATTCTACAGGTATATACAATATAAACGTCACGTCGCAAGTCTACTGACTTCCATAATTTTACAGAGACGCAGTGGGTTCTCTCAAAATCACAAACGGACAAACGAGTCAGAATGTCACGTCCTTGAAAAACTCTTACCTGTCCTTCTCAGTAAGAGGGCAAATGTCATATCCATCCCAATAGTCTGTACAAGAATCCAGAATGATGTCTGCTGTACCCTGAAAATTTCAGTATCATAAATATCTGACAACTGGCTGTTTTATAGCATAGTTCGAGAGACTCTCAGAACTTGAAGGTTGAAAAATAGGGTGTCTTGTATGAGATCTAGGATAAACCTCAAAAACTTGTATTTTTAGGAATCAGTCTATCTGGAAAATTTATCAATTATCATTCACAGGTAGACAACCTTGAGATTTCCTCTAAATGTAAGAGAAAAGTATTTAATATACTTTCTGAAACTAATACGCGTATGACATAATATACTATTTCATTCTCAGGAGACATAAACTATAGATTAAATCCTGAAACTCTCTAAATGCAAAAGAAAAACACTACTATACTTACTGAAATTAATACACATATAATGACACAAAATAGCATTTCAATCTCAGAAGACTCAAACAATAGATTAAAAAGTCTTTGGATTCAAGCACCTTGCTCACCCACTTCTAGGGGCTTAGAACAACGTCAACACATACCTGTGACATCAACTCTAATTTCTGAGACGCTCTGTCACGCATAAGTACCGAGACCATGTGTGGAAAGGGAAACTTGAGTTTTGTGATCATCAACGACTTGGCTAAGCGATCCTTACAAGCCATGTCTGGAGGCTGCAGAGGGGAAAATAAAAAGGAATTCCTAATCATAAACGAATGGGGGAGAGAAAGTGATGTGTCAATTAGTGGGGTTGATGATTAATACCTAAAATAGCATTGATGACATATATAATCTGGTGGTATTTGCACCAGCCTTATAAAGTAAATGTTAACTACCCAACATGCCTTCTATAGAAAAAAAATGACTGATAAGGTCGAACGACAATCCCTTTTCCTTGAAAGTATTCACCACCAACTTCATTCAAGCTTTATATACAAAAGTTAAGACCTACAAGGAACTGAAAACTTAATTGTGAGGGCAGAGGAGTACTGTACAAACAGCTAAATCATGATACAAGGTTAAAAACTCTTGCTAAATACTAATCATTTCTGTGTCTTCCTCCACCAAAAACGTGGAGCACTACCGTAGAGTCCAAGGCCAAGAAATTCTTTCTTAATGCTTTGAACATTTTATTTACCATGCTTTCAGTCTGGCTCATTTATAATTGGCACTGTCAAAAAACTGAGACAGGAATCCCCAATGGATAACTTGCAAGGGAGAAAAATAAAGTCTAAGGTATGCAGAAAATGTTGGAGGGGGTAAAAATATATATACAGTTTAAGAGAGACAAATTAATACTATCATCAATAACATATTCCTAAGAATCCTCTTACAAAAATAGTCCAATAAAATTCGGAGTAAAAATATTATTATTGTTATTATCATCATTAATGTGAATTCCATTTCTAAATACAAACGGGTTGTCAAATGGATTGGAGCCAATAAAAAAAATTAGGTGAGCTTGATAGTAAAAGACCATAAGGAAAAGATGAAGAGGAATGTAACTGGGAGCTCAGGAGATGCTGCAAAAACTGAGTTTTTGACTTACAAAATTCCTTCATACATTTCCATCAATCATATACATAAACATTCCTAATTTTAGAACGTCCCCAGAGAAGCAAAAATTACCAGGGTAGAGGCAACCACTAATAGCTGCAGGTACTTTCTACGATGTAGAAATTCCTCTTTCACCATTTACCGAAAGGCAAAGCTGGAAATGAATACCTTAACGAATACTGTACCAGGGTATTTAGAACGATGCTGAAAAACAGAGATGAAAGTTAAAATCCTAAGCACCTCAAAATTATGGGGACCATTAGGTACCAAATAGCAAATGCTAAATTTAAAATCTCCTGGACTACGTTGAATAAAAGGCCTATAAGCGTAATTAGGACTACTGTGCAAAGTAATGTAAATGAAAAATCTTGGAGCTAGGGATTTTGTCGACTCAAATGTCTAAGTCCAAGTTGCATATAGAAAAAAGTCCACTGATGTGAATAATAAGTCTATATAGTAAAATATTCATATTGCAACTGGGGCAGTAAAGAGTGATGTTGTACCCGAGTTATTTTTCTCCCGTAATCTTCTCGACAGCCCAGTTGCTTACAATATAACCGTTCCAAAGCAAAGGGATCAGTAGCTGTAGGGAATTCTCTCTAAAACATGCAGTTATCAATACTGTTCTATTATGCTTTTTCCTTTGCAGATCCGAGATATTAAAAAAGTTCATACCTTGCAGAGCTGACTAGCTGATCTTTTATTCCTCAAATTGACCGATTGATTGGAAAGTAAAGTTTTGGGATTTAATAGGTAATTAAGCACTGCCAATCTACAGAACTATCTTATACACACAACAAATGAAGTACTGAAACCATAATTCACAAGCCAGTTTTGTTTAATCCTCCAAAAATAAACAAAAACAATATAGAAGTTGTCAAAACAATAACAACTGCAGACATCAATTGACATGCACCTAAATAGTGTTTCCTGAACTTTGGGTACATAATAGGCTGAATAGTACCTTTGTTTAGAATGTACGTGAACTGTAATGAGCTCACGTCCAAGTAACAATTTGGCTTACGAAAAATACTACTGTTCCCTGTAGTTATTCGAGTGTTCCAGGATACTCTTCTAAAACAAGTAAAAAATTGTTATAAAAAGATTTACTGCGACCTATTAAATAGTTAAGTTCCCATTTCACAAAATATTTAAAAAGTGCTGATTGAAGACTGTGGCACTAAATTTTTTGCAAACTCAAATTCTGTCAAGACAATTTCAAGAATTTATCAAATAAGAAGTCTATATTTTTCAGAAACCCTTTGAAAAGTTTGAAACAAATGCTGACAATATCATAATATAAATCAAGGAGAAAACATAAAGCTTAATTACGACAATATCAGTAGCAGTCTCAAATCAAGTTTGAAAAAATTACACGTAAGCATGGCAAGAAATCAAAACGAACAGGAAAATAAAATAATAAAACTTACTTATCCTGCTCCACTGCTTGCCTGACTACCTTCTGGTGACTGTTCAGTTTTTTTTTTTTTAAATGTGTCTGTCATTTACGCTCCTCAAAATGACAAGGACTGGCCGATGGCTTTGATGATTTCGTAGGACATGACACAACATACTTGCAGTAATAATTAACATAAAATTTTAACATTTTAGGCATTGTACAGCTTTCCACTTGTCTGTCACCAATGCTTCGTACATCCAAGGGTCCGCTTTGTTATCAAACAAGACCGCTAACGAACGATCTTCCAGCTAACTAATTCTACGAAGCATGAGAGAGAAGTCCGCCACTTACCACGTGTCTAAAGGTTGAGAGTTGGTGCTCTAACTCAAAGGGCACCTGGGCTTGCTCGGTAAACCCTATCTGTTTGGCTAACTCACACAAGCACCTGTCCAGGATTGAGTGAGAGAAAATGATACGAATATTAAACACGACCAAGAGAGAGAGAGAGAGAAAATGCGCACTACAGGCGGCTATAAGGCTGTGACTACCGACATGAAAAGCTCTCAAAAGTTAAATAATTTTTTCCGAAATGCAGCACACATGAATGAAAGCTTCGTATGCAAAAGCTATTGAGAAACTTAAAAATGGTAAAACAAGCAATATAATAAGTGTTAGTATTTTTTATAACGTTCTATACCAATCTTTATATCTACACTAATGAACTGGTTACTAAATACAATATTTCGTAAATGAGAAAGCACTTCTGAAACGAAAATAAATCACAAGTGATAGCTGTAATAGAGACAATGAGAGTAAAAGAGAAACTCATATTTTTTCATAAAAAATAAAAATGTAAAATGATTACAAGACACATTCAGAGAAGATTGTAATACTTTTAATATAGATTAGAATAAGGAAGAATGTAAATAATAGTGTACAGTTAATCCTATTAAAGAATAACTGGCTATAGCTGTGAGGAAAAAATAGTGATGAGTATGATTAAAAAGATCAATAAAAATTCAGAAAAATGTTTGAAAGCCGTTTCAAAATTGAAAAAAGATAATGGTTTAAAATCTGTCCATGACTGATTACCAACTCCAGAAAACCTGCCCTGACTCTTTACAGCCAACAAGTCAAAACTTTGTAACATTAAGAGACAAGCAGTGGGAAAACGTGACACCCTACGACAGTAATCATTATTTACGAAGCCTACCAAAGAATTTGGATGCTTCAAGCTTGTTCAGACTCACTCGCTTACAAAGTTTACAAAACACAACTCCAACTTTCAAAAATTAATGTAAGGATGGGCATTACACTGCAGCTTATCCTCCACAAAACTATTACTAGCAAAAAATAAGGTAACTAACAAGAAAAACACCAAATGAACTTTTTTACTTCCAATTGGCCTAACCCAACCTCCGAGAATTTTGATACAAACATAGGCTATCTGATAAGATATTCTGGAAAAGAATTCAACAACTTGATATCAATAAAACAACTGCTAATCTGTTAGTAAAGTTACAAAAGATAAAAATCCTGGAAAAACTCATGATCGGTACCTTTCAAAATTAAGAAATAAAGAACTGCATTGTCATGAAATAAGTAAAAAAACTGAAAACCATCTACAAAGGAAATATATCGACACAAACTAACATCAAGTACTGTGTATTAATCAGGAAACTGATAGTCACAAGAGAGAGGGGGGCAATTTCAGAGAGAGAATGGACAAGTAGTTTTGGAGTACGACCACTGCAGTTGTTATAATCACAAGACCATGACAGTTCTGAAAATGCACAGAAGGAAGCAAAGCGCAATATTCTTCACAACTGGTTTAGTAAAGCTTTCAATTTTCCTTATATATGTGCTAAGGATCAGTCAGGAAGAGAGTACTGTATTACTAAACTTCACTGGTCTTGTCAAGTAAGGTGAGATTGTAAATATAATCATGGTCTGTACATGACAGTCTTGGAAGAAGGTTCTCTTCAATGAAAATGACATTAACATATATACAGGGTATTTCACAGTTATGAAGATGGAACTGAAAGGACTACACAGAAATGACAGCGTTACTCGTACTTGAAATCTAACAAGAGGTCATTGCATGAAAGAAAAAATGAAGTTAGGATACATAAAGACAGTAACAGGCCAGGATGAAGAGTGGAAAACTCTATCTCTATACCACAACACTTGTAAGGAGAATGACAGAAATCTTTGAAGACACACACGTACAACTGATGTCAAGTGGGGGGACATCTATGGGCAAATGTATTTGATGTTGTACACACAAAATTAAAATACCACAGTCAGATGTCACATGCTTCTTCAAACAACATAAATAATAAAAGAAATATAGCTATGTAATCAGGCTGACTTCATAGTATTTATATAAGGGTTACACACTGTGTTGAAGACCTTCAGTGAGACATGGTACGTTTATGACAATGACTGACTGTTGGTTCATAAAACGGCTTTGTTTTCCTATCTAACCTGTTTTAAAGTAGTGCTTTCAGTGAGGAAAATGTATCATGGATGTATTCAGTGAGGATATAAGAAGACAGAAGAGTTGACACAGTGATTCTCAAACGTGTGGCGTGCTGGTGCAATAAGAGAACGCACAGTCCGATTCGAGAATTCAAGGAGGAGCAACTGAAAAACTGAAAATATTCAAGGTTTAAAAGAGCCCTAGCACTAAGAACAGTTCAGCAAGTAACACACAATTGAAGATCTAGCAGACAGCAGGCAGAGTATATATGGGAAGATGGAGCAGTATAGTAGAAAAATAAAAAATTCTACCGAACACAAAATAATGTAGAGAACTCATACCCACGACTGCACACTGGTATGTCCATATCCACTATGTGACGGTGCTCACACGCATGACCTACACTGCTGATATCGAGTAAGGGAAAGAACAACAAAGCCTTAGGAATGATGGATCACAATACAAAACATTCTGAGGAAGAGTTCCCTTCCAGCTCACTGAAGCAAGCAGGAAGTACAGGTACCACCCTACTTACAAACGAGCCACGTTCCGGATGGTGCCGTTTGTATGTTGAATTGTTTTTAAGTTGGTTACTGTACTCTTCATGGCCACTTAGGTACAGTACGATATAAAATTAATATAGTATTGTACGTTTTTACATCCTAAAACACAATACACTCTGCATACAGTACTGTACGTACAGAATACGCACACAAAACAAAATTTGAACTTACAGGTGGCAAAGGTGAGCACTCTGAACACAATTTTAATTTGCATCTCTGAATGTTTGTACGTTGAATGTTCGCAAGTAGGGTGGTGTCTGTATCTCGAATATTTTCCAATACCATCTTTGTCTATTTTTACATTTCTAAAAGAATAAAAATCAGCCACAGGCAGGCATTTCAAAATCAAAACCAAGTGCTGCTTGAAAAATATCCCACAATGGATTACAAACTGCCGTACATCAAATGAAAAGAGAACTTTTCCTCAGAGAATACAGGTCAAGAAGTACCTTCTGTAAGTTTGTGGTTCATGTTAAAAATTTTTAGTCCTTCAACCACATAAAATTCAACACTAGTCTGATGTAGCTACTGTGCTGTTAATCAGCGTGTCTCCAAATCAATTGAAAATAAATAAAAATATCTACTGAGCACTGGTGCTCTCAAACACTGATTAATTACGAAAAGACACATACTTCAGAATGGCGTTGGACTTAATGCAAAATAAGTAAAATAAAAAAATATTGCAACAGCTAAAATAATCACAAAACTACTTGCAAAACACACAGTGTAAGACAAAAGCATTGCAATAATTGCAACAATGCTCCCTTTTAGTCCTATCTAAGTACTCGTACGCATATCTTATAGGTACGTAGTTAAGAGCAAACCTTTCTTATCCACAGATAATGTGGTACCCGTTATAAACTAAGTTATTTTAATTTTACAATTAGAAAATTAATTTATATATATGCAGCAAAATCAAGATATTTTAGACAGTATAATTTAAGAACGTAATCCATTTGCAACTTAGGGCCAACTGAAAAAGTGAGATACAGATGAAGATATATATTTATATGAGACTGAGGCAGCAACTGCAAGCAAGAAGCATACTTCTTATCGACATTAGCAATTGAATCACTGGAAATCCAAAGCAATAAGGAGCGAAAAAAAGGAAATATAGGCTCATCACTAATTCGTCATATCTATAAGTCAAAAGTCTTGGTGACTTATTGCTCCAATGCAGTAGGAATGTAAAGCTTGCATACCCTATAATTCAGTACGTGATTATTGCAGTTATATGATCACAAAATCACTTTAGATTTTAGGAAAGCTACTCAAAACTGAAAATTTATAGTACTGTACAGTAATCTTTATGGTTCACACATAATACCAACTGCTCTTTTACTAACGCTCCACCAGTATACGGTGTGGTATTAGCCGACAACCGAGACATCAAAGCAGCTTTGAATCTTTCTCTCACGCGAGTATCTCCAACCTAAATGCCCTTCTTCATTACAGTTGGAAATGAATCCCTACACAATATTCTTTTGAAGCTTGAATTTCAAGTCAATGGCCTCTGTGGGCTTGTTCCATATGAATAGGGTTCATCTTCTGAATAATTGTAATAATAATTATACATTAGATTATTGGCAATTATGAAGCTGAGCATATAAGGTTCCCCCTCTAGAGAGATACAC
Source organism: Macrobrachium rosenbergii (assembly GCF_040412425.1). Classification (NCBI taxonomy): domain Eukaryota; kingdom Metazoa; phylum Arthropoda; class Malacostraca; order Decapoda; family Palaemonidae; genus Macrobrachium; species Macrobrachium rosenbergii. The sequence continues at coordinate 6,912,165 of NC_089780.1, read as the reverse complement.
ACCTGAAGGAACGTAAGGGTTCCTTTAAACAACTGATGACTTGAGGCTAAGACCACACAATACAGGCAGTATAGCGTAAGTAAAACGCAAGGTCTGTATTTTGCACGAGCACGCTTACGTGTCATTTCAATTAAAGATGGATATATCGCAACATTAGTCAAAACTGTAAACGGAATGGTTATTTATAAAATCATGATCTGTAAAAGAAAATATAACTGATTTGGCAATCACAAAAAGTTATATACAGGATGTGTTAACCTGAAACTCAAGTATTTTTTATGATTTCTAAAAGAAAGGTAAAACCTTGTTGTTTGTGAGTGTTATTTCAAAGCATTAACCACTGCACATGAAAGTACAATTGTAAGTTATCACTCAACACTGATTAGTTCACAAATAAGGGATATACACACCTACCATCTGCAAGAGAAGGGGTTTAATGGTGGGCTCAAATTTTGCCCTTCACAAAAACATTTCTCAGTTTCTGGTGCACTTTAATGAACCCAGGAATTCAGCTGTTAATAAAATATAGGAACCCTGCCTAACAATGGAAAAAATCTGTACTACGCTTACAAATTACTTTTCAATTGCCTTTAATTGCAGAAAAATGAAAACTATCTCATTTTCTCAGTACCACAAACGTAAATCGAACAAATAGCCTTCACGAGGTAACAAAACTAAATCCGCACATATAGATGATGAAACTGAGGATGTAAAAGGATATAAAACGGAACGAATCATAAGATAAATCGCTTTCTTTTCTAGGTAAGTCTGACAAAAATAAACTGAGTGAAGAGTCTTGGTTACGAGAACCAATTAAAACGTGAAAAATTCCAGAGCTCCAAGACTAACATACAAAACAGGGAAAAGACCAGCGGATTTGAAATTGATAAAACCCTAACATACAGGAACATAAATTATGCACTTCAGTGTGAAAAGAGCAAAGCATAAAGAATTAAGATGACAGGAGGATGATCTGAGGGCAAGGGAGAAGATGGTTTTAGGAATATACTAGAGGGGGAAGAGAGCGAACACTTCGAAAAGCAGTAGGATGGTGACCAGTGGAAAGGCTCTGAATTCAAACAGTTATTGCAAAAGATTGCAAATGAAGACAACTTATCAAATGTCTATTCACTGAAAAGGAAAATTCTGACACAAAGATAATACTCATGATGACAATAATGTTAACTGCTGAAGCTTTAAACTTTTGGAGCTTGTTCGAAGGGTCTGAGAATGAAATCTGAAATATAACCAAGTTTTGTACTATCAAATAAAACATGGTATCTCCACAGCACATTGCTGATATAATACTCTATACAACTATGAGGTCTTGTAAAAATACCTAATACTGTCATATACTAACTGGCACTGACAAAATGAGAAACTATTTCAAGAAGAAAAATTACTAATTAATAATTAATCTGCATGCAGTAATATGCAAAAGCATGGTGTAATCGACTATTTCTAAATTACTAAGCACCTAAAGCAGCTGTTTTTACTTTTTTCAACTGAAGCAGAAAGCAGTATAACTCACCTCCTCTGAGAAACAGGGACCAAGTCCTCGTTATACATCGCCTCACACGTTATGTGCGCGCAGAACTGCGTGTAATGGTTCTGCGTTGCAGGGTTGCAGGTGTTCAAGAGGATGTTCAGGCCAAGAGGTTTGAGAGACAGGAGATACCGTCGCCACATTGGATCATCAAACTGCAGGCCAAACGCAGTCTGGTGATCGTGTGTGAGGGACAGAAGGACGCTCTCTGACTCTGAAAACAAGGACACTTTATTTTCAGTCATCTAACCGAATAAAAGGTACAAGATATCATATTGGTCTTACACCAAGAAGATAAAAATTACAATAACAATGCAGAAAACATTACAATTACAAAGGAAAATCTCAAAGTAACTACTCATAAATATATTACTTATTTTTAACTTGAGAATTAAACAAGAGGAAGTGCTAACGCACAATGAAGACTTTGCTTAACTCGTTTAAAGATGGAAAAATCTTTTATTATTTACTAATCATGACAAAAACTGCATTACCAAGAAACAAAGCAATTGGCGATGCTAGACATTCACTGAAATTTGTATATAATGAATACCTGGGAAAAGGCAAGGCACAGAAACTGACAAAATGGAACTGAATTAGTAGAATAAAGGGTTTACCTTTTGTAGGCTGTGGAGACGCTATTTTTTCTATGGTGGCCTCGTGAAGCAAGTCGTCGTCTCCGTATAACGATGGGACGCTGTAAAGACAGTAAGTAATGTCAAACACTTCCAAGAATTTACAATTCAAATTTATCAAAAACCTATAAGATAAAAACCATTTACAAAAAAACTTTCCCTTGATTTTATATCTCTTGCATTTTCCAAAAACGTTTAAAATATTAGCTAAAACACATGACAAAAATACTACACTATATACGGATATATATAACAAAGTTCTACCCACTGAATATCAGATTTTTTCTTACACTGGTAATCACGTACCAAAATTCCTTATTCACAAGACATTAAACATACATGCAGACCCCTTTTATATTACGTACTCTCAGACTGCTAGCCTTAAATAATAAATCTAAACATTACCTAACTCTGAATACTATCTGACTTCTTCTGTAAGTCCACTTTACTATTAAGGTGCATACCTGGATGACAGATTATTGTGTGCTCTGTTTTTGAGAAAAAACACCTTTTCTGCTGTTGGGTTTGGCCAGGACAGGACACCCTTTTTGTCAACGCAACACAGATTCTAGAAAGGAAGAAAAGAAACATGAAATTAATGAACAGATACGAATGAATATCAGAATACCAAGTGGTCGATGATGACATAAGGTATCGCAAGACAACTTTGGGCGTAACCTTCAATACTAACTACACTGTTCTGCAGAGAATGGAATTATGAACAAAGCCTGGTTGGTGGAAGCTACAGGGAATGTTATGTACCTATGCTGCTTGTTCTTCTCATTAATTTCATAATTAAAGAAGTGGGTGGGGAAGGAAAAGAAAGTAGAATAATTTCATGCGGACCTTTGGTGTTGCACTGTGTTGCAAGTGATGATAACAAAGATACTACAGCATCTAAATAAGCTATGTTCTTTCCACATACCAGTCTTTCAATTGCTTAAAATATAGACTTCTCAAAAATTATAATCTTTAACAATTCAACACTTACTGTGACTGACGCCAATACGTGAAGAATATTTGCCGTCCTGATGGGTGATGGTTCCTTTCCCAGCATGGTCAGAACGAAGTGCCTGCGTAATTCCGACCATTTCATCGAAAGCTCCGAAAGCTGCAGGGCTTCTAGTTCCGCTTCTTCAAAGGGGTCTTCCAAAGGGTCGCTCTGTGGAAAAAACGGGTGGCTTCAATGTCCACTTGCAAGCAAATTCTACTTCAGATGCATCACAAACAAAAACAAATAGACATGCATTTGTGCCCATATTTCTCCTCAACTTACTAAACACTTCACGACATTTAGCTCCAAAGTCATGTTAAATTAGTAAACTTCAACAAACCTGCAAATTCTTGGCATGGTGGTACATCGTGAGGATGCGAGCTATGCCAAGCCAATTTAGCAAGACCCACGTCACAGGCAGGCCCAAAGGAATCAAGGGTAACGCAATGGAAACTGGGCTTATTAAAAGGACTTCAGTCCAGTCGCCTACCCAGCTGCTATAATGGAAACGAAGCGTGTTGATAACTAGGATAAGAACCTGTAAAAAAGAAAAATGTGTTAAATAATTATGTCATAGTTGTAAATTTTAAATCTCTTCCCGTAACAAATGACATTTCCCAGGTAACACTCCACTGTGCAAGGCCGTATAACAAAGATAAAATATAAAAGGATAGTACTTTATGTGGAAATATCAAAATGACATACAGGGTTTAAAACCAGAGCAAAGAAAAACTTGAGAACCAAGACGAAGACTCCTTACATACCACAGATATAGGAAGGAGTATAGTTTCCATCGCCCAGCAAAAGAGTTTGACTCGCTGCTTGTTGAACACAGTCACAGGTCGATTGAGACCTTCCATCAGAGCTATTCTCAAGTTTGTGATGTAAGGTGTTTCCAAAAGTAAGTACGGACTGGGTTTAAGAGGCATGCGTGCTTTTGGGGAGCTGAAGCCCTCGCCAACGTCGTCCAGACTTGGCGAATATATGTCCCCCATTTGAAGTTCAACCATGTTGCTGCATACTGTATCCTGTGAAGGGATTATAGGATAAATGATTATCAGGCAAGGTACAATACAGTACTCCTAAAGCCTTACAAAACTCAGGTGACTTTATTAATGCCTACATACCAAGCAAGTTAAGAGACAGGACACAACTCTAAACAGATTCCAAAATGCTTCTCAAAGTTCGACACATTTAAGTCTTATCTATCAAAGGAAAGAGTAAACACCTTTATAAATATGCACAATGTACAAAAATTAAAATCTATTCATCATACCACTTAACAAAACCCTCAATTTCCCATGTCATGAATACCAATGCAAGATCATCTTTTAAAATCTTCAAACGGAGATCAGTAAACAATTGCACTTCAGGGATATCAGCTAACCTGTATGGCTTTACACCTAGCTGGTACCCGCTGACCGGGCTTCAGGAAAATGACGTCCCCACGGACTAGCAGCGACCACGGTAAGTTAACTATAGATCCATCTCGCTTCGTCCACTGCAAGGTTATGCACGGGGAGAGGGGACTGTGCAGATGGGGATAGTTCTCCTCGCACCAAGCTGCGCTAGCTTGAACTTCTGCAAAGGAACGCAGTTTGTTTCATGAAAATGATTGCTTGTATATAATCATACTTCCAACAATTCTTCTGAGATATTTTCTGATATGAAAATGACATTTTTATAATAAAATAAGATTTTATATCATACTTACCTGTTGTTTACATATAGCTGTAATTCTCGATCTCGACAGAAAATTCAAAACTGGCGGTCCCGCTAATATATGGTCAGGTGATACGACTACCCGCCCTCTACCGGGTACCTGGATCCATTTCCATCAACAACTAATCATATTTTCTATGTCCCCTTGTCCCTTGGGGAGGTGGGTGGGAATGTTTTATATGTAAACAACAGGTAAGTATGATATAAAATCTTATTTTATTATAAAAATGTCATTTTTATACATGAACTTACCTGTTGTTTACATATAGCTGATTGCCACATTGAGGCGGTGGGCATGGACAGCTGTAAGTGTTAAATGGAAAAACCTGAGATCATCAGGCTAAGAAAAAACGTCTTAACTTTGGATCCTTACCTGCTAAGGAAGCTGTTTTCTCGGTTACTGCCTCTGTAACCTGCTATCCTTAGTGCAACTGCGGGGGCCTAGTAGCTCAGACGCAGGTTGCTATATGGAGAAAGGTCTGTTGGCCCAGCCGTCTTCGACACAATCAACCAAAGCATATAATGCCCCTGCTCAGGCGCAGTACTCAAAGCATCCACCATCATATCACCCAACCATAAAAACTCACACCAACCTATTAAAATTAGACCTACTAGGCCTTCTAACCTCTTAGGCTCTAGTAGTCGACCAAAAAGAAAACTTCTGCACCCAAGGAAACTAAGGAGAGGATCTAGAGCCTCTGGTTTCCTTGCCCATCACCGTGTCAGACGCAATAAAGGGGCCCAACGTACTGCAGTCTTCATATGTAGTTTGGATCTGTCTCAGATAATGCGAGGCAAAAACAGACGAACATCTCAATAAGTTGAACTTAGAATGTCCTTTAAAGCCATGTTCTTCTTGAAGGCTAAAGAAGTCGCAATAGCCCTAATTTCATGAGGCCTCACTTTAACTAAGGGGAAATCCACATCCCTTAACTCCTTGTGTGCCTCCTGAATCAGTTCTTTCAAAAGGAAAGAAATCCCATTTTTAGATAGAGGGTTCTTGGGGTTCTTAGTTGAGCACCATAAAAAATCATGAGTTCCTCTTACACTTCTGGTCCTGTCCAGATAGAATTTCAATGCTCTGACCGGACAGAGAAGTCTCTCTGTTTCTCTTCCACTCAAGGAGGATAGGCTAGGAATGGGAAATTCCCTTGGCCATGGATTACTAGGGTTTTCGTTCTTAGCTAGGAAACCCAAGGTGAAGGAAACTACAGCCTTATCCGCACAAAAACCAACTCTCTTGTCCAGAGCATGAATCTCACTTACTCTCTTTGCGAGGCCAGTGCCAAGAGAAAGAGAGTTTTCTTAGTTAGATTCCTAACGGAGCAGGAACTCAAAGGCTCAAAAGATTTGGAGGTAAGCCACTTTAGCACCACATCCAAATTCCAATGCGGTACCAAGAGATTTGCCTTTAGTGGTAGCAAAGGATTTAAGGAGTTCTGCAATATCTTTGTCTGAGGAAAGATCTATACCTCTATTCCTGAAAATTGCACCAGCATACTCCTATACCCCTTAATCGTGCTGACAGCCAATTTCTTCTCCTTGTGCAGAAACAAAAGAAAATCCGCAACCTGGCTTAGAGTCGTAGAAGTGGAAGACACTCCAGACTCGGAGCACCACTCCCTGAAGCGCTTCCACTTCGCTTGATAGACCTTTGTAGACGAGGGCCTGGTTGATCTAGCCATTGCCTGCGCCACTCTTCTAGAGAAGCCTCTCCTCCTGTAGAGTCGCTCGAGAGTCTGAACCCTGTCAGATTTAGATCTGACGGGTTCCTGTGGAACTTTCTGCTGTGCAACTGGCACAGAAGGTCTGGTCTGAATGGCAACCTCCTTGGCCAATCCACTACTTTCTCCAGTAGCTCTGGAAACCATGATCTTCCTGGCCACCATGGAGCTATAAGGATCATTGACACACCTTTGTGTGCTCGAAACTTTTCAGGACTTCTCCCAGCATCCTGAAGGGAGGGAATGCATAAAGGAAGAGACCCGACCAGTCCAGGAGCATGGCATCCACCGCTAATGCTTCTGGGTCTGGAACAGGAGAGCAAAAGAGAGGTAGTCTGCGGTTTTCCCTCGTTGCGAACAGGTCTAACATGGGAGTTCCCCAAACCTTCCACAGGCCTTGGCAGACTTTCTGGTGGAGGGTCCATTCCGTCGGAATGACCTGGAGTGACCTGCTGAGGATATCCGCTCTTACGTTGAGAGCTCCCGGGATGAAGCGAGTTACTAGCTCTATGTTCTTGGGTGCCGCCCACAAAAGCAGGTCTTTTTGCGATCTCGAACAGAGAGAAGGAGTGAGTGCCTCCTTGTTTCTTCACGTCATTTCAGAGCAGTGGAGTTGTCCGAGTGCACTACTATCTTTTTGTTTTCCACCAGAAGCACGAAATGTTCCAAGGCTAGATGTATTGCCTTCAACTCTTTCGCATTTATGTGCCAATCCCGTTGGGATGAAGACCAATTGCCTGACACTTGAAGATCCCCCAATGTTGCTCCCCAACCCTCGTCTGAAGCGTCGGAGAACAACATCAGGTCTGGGTTCCTCTGTCTCAGTGACAAACCTCGATCTAGTTTGCTCCTGTCGTTCCACCATGACAGGTCTTGCTTTACTTGAGTGGATAGAGGAAAAACAAACGAATCCGTGTCTTTCTTCCTGTTCCAGATCTGCTGTAGGAAGAACTGAAGAGGTCTCATGTAGCCTCCCCAGACTGACGAACATCTCTAGCGATGAGAGGTGCCTAAAAGGCTCATCCATTCCTTGGCAGAACAAGTCTTGGCTGCCATCAGGTATCTCACTTTCAGCAGGCATTTCTCGATCCTTTGAGACGTCGGAAAAACCTGAAAAAGAACTGAGTTCATCCGAACTCCCAAATAAGTCAAGTCTTGAGATGGAGAGAGTTGTGACTTTGGAAGATTTACTATGAGTCCCAATTCGTCGGTAAGAGAAAGGGTCCTTTGTAGGTCCTTCATGCATTGGCCTTTTGACGGAGACCGGATCAGCCAGTCGTCGAGGTAAAGGGAAATGTGAATTCCCTCTAAGTGAAGCCATTTCGCAATTGGAGCCATCATCCTTGTGAAAACTTGTGGGGCTGTTGATAGGCCGAAGCAAAGAGCCCTGAATTGAAAAAGCCCTGCCTCTGAACACAAACCGTAGGAATTTCCTTGATCTCGGATGGATAGGTACATGAAAGTATCGTCCTGGAGATCGAGGGACACCATCAGTCTCCTTCCTTCAGGGAATTGATAACCGACTGTGTGGTTTCCATCTTGAATGGTGTTTGAAGCACAAATTTGTTCAGGGCGCTTTACGTCGAGGACTGGTCTCCATCCTCCTGACGATTTTGGAACCAGAAACAGACGGTTGTAGAACCCCGGAGATGAAGGTTCGAGGACTGCTTCTATGGCTCCCTTTTGAAGGAGGAAGTAACTTCCTCCTCCAACACCACAAGTTTCTCTGAGTCCCTGGATGATACGTTGAAGTCTACTGGCGAAGACTTTAAAGGAGGACTCTCTGAGAAGGGAATGGTGTAGCCTTCTCTCAGAACGTTGATCACCCAGGGTTCTGCTCCTTGGCCTCCCAAACTTGCCAGAACGACTGTAGTCTGGCTCCGACCGTTGCATGAAGGACCCTGAACTCATCGGTTGGTACCCCTAGCTTTCTGGGGATGAGAAGAGAATTTTCCTCTTCCCCTAGCACGGAAAAAGGGCCGAGAAGGAGTACCCCGAGAAGGCCTAGAGGATACAGGGAAAGAAGGCTTGGGTACTACTGGAGTAGTTGAAAACCTGGGTCTTTTCAAAGAATGAGCCAGTAGGTCTTGAGTAGACTTCCGTGAGAGAGCCTCCGAAATTTCCCTAACTAACGTGGCGGGAAAAAGGGATTCCTTAAGCAAAGGAGCAAAAGAAGAGCAGATTTCTGGTTCCTGGGGACTCCTCTCTCGCGACAAACGAAATCAATGTGCTCTCTTCTTCAAAATGCCGGTAGCAGTCACTGAGGCAATTCCTGACGTTCCGTCCGTGATGGCCTTGTCCAGGCAGGCCAAAATAGCATCAAGATCTGTAGCAGTCTTGGGGAAGATCACAGACTTTCACTATCCTGCTCAAGGCTCCTATAGACCAGTCAATAAAAGAAAAGATCTCCAAGATCCTATAGGAACTCTTCACCAGATGGTCAATTTCCGAAGACGAGAAGCCGACTTTGGATGAAGAAAAAGCTGAGCGACGGGCAGAATCCACAAGGCTGGAGAAATCCCCTTGAGAGGAGGCAGAGTCTCCCAAGGAAAAGACTTCCCCAGTCTCATACCACGAACGAGACTTAAAAGACAGTTGAGAGGGGGGAAAACAGAAAGATGTTTTACCCTGAGATCTTTTCTTGCTCAACCATCCTTCTTGCCTTGGAGAGCTCTTTTCGCTTGAAACAGACAGGACCAGCTTCAGAAATCTAGAGGAAGGAGGTTTAAAATCCTTGGCAAACTGCGTAGTCGGAGACGAAGGGAAGCTGGAGCAAAGTCTTCTTGAAAAAGTTCTTCAAAAAGTTGTAAGAGATGCTTAAAGTTGGAAGTAGGAGCAGACGGAACATCATCTACTTCGAAACATCGGAAACTGGGGAGAATCTCTGAAGCAGTTGGAGCACCGCGGATAGAAACGTCTCGGGAGCCAAACTTGCGTTATCCTCTTGATTATCGCCGAACGCCACCGAGGCGCCAAGAGCCCGACCAGCGTCAAGCGTATCCGAAACATGAGCTTGAGAGGAGTCAGGAGCCTTAGAAGATCCGAGAGCCAAAGAGGCGCCAAAAACCATGGTAGCGCTTAGAAGCGCAAACATTGTGCGCTTTGGAAACGTGTTTTGGAGAGCGCCAAGCGCCAAAGTAGCGTCGTGAGTTCGGCCGGTGCGGGCGGAAGTGGCGCCAGGAGCGCGTCGGAAGCGGAGCCAGGCGCCGCGAGCGGAAGCGAGTCAGGCGTCTGCGAGCGGAAGCGGCGCCAGGTGCGTGAGCGAGCAGAGACCGAGCCTCAGTTGCAGAAGGAACCTGAAGAGCTGGAGCTTTAAAACCTTCGAAAAGTCTCAAAATCTTGTCCAATTTGTCCTCTTGCGAAAGGGGGCCAGGAACCGGAGGCATAAAGCCGACTTGGGATCCAACGGGAAGGAAGCCGCTACTTGCATGCTAACAGGAGGATCCGCGCCGCTACGATCCGTGAGAACGTACATCCGGACTGCCTGAAGAAGAAGAGATCTCTGGGCTATCCCAAAAGCTACAAGACGGAAGAGGAGAACGTACCAAAGGTTTCTTGATAGAACTTGACTTGGAGAGGAAGCTCTGTGTCTCTTCAGCGCCTACTAGACTCTGACTGCTTCCAACTCCTCCTCGACGAAACAGAAGCACAAGAAGACACTTCCGCATCGCTTTTACTATAGCGAGCTGCAACAGCCTGGGACGCAACAGGACTGTTAGAGGGAGCAACTGCTCGTGAGCAGACCCCACTCGCCTCCCTTCGACTTTCGGCATGTCTTCTCCCTGAGCCCTGGGAGCCGGACAGAGGCCTAGACCTAGGAGAACGAGGGGGACGAACAGTCACCTCCTCCACAACACTATCACTGCAACACTTCGATGTCTCAGACATCGACTCACATCCTGGCCAATCTTCTCTATCGCAGAGAAAAGAGCCGAAATCTTACCATCAAATTCTGCCTGAAGGTCTGACACGGTAGTGGGTTCGGAAACAACAGGTTCCGGGGCAGGAATAGGAACAGGAGGGGTAACAGGAACAGAACAAGAGGCAATACTACTCCTACTCTGGGAGGAACTTCTGGCCAAGCCTTACGTGCCCTATCTTTACTTAATTTTGCCTGATACTTAGCCAACTTTTTGCCAATCAAGCACAGACAAAGACGAACATTCATCACATCTATCCAGATTCGTGCACAATTTCCTCTACAGTTAGAGCAAGAAGAGTGAGGGTCTATGTTAGACCGAGACATTCGAGTTTTACAACCCCCCCGCAATATCTAATTTGAGATCCTGAATCAGACATAACTAGAAAAATCTCAACAAAGCCAAAAACAAGCCAGAACTGTCAAAAAAGTGGGTACTTCACCAAAGAAGAAACGAAAAAGCACCGATGAATTTCCTGAAGAGGAGCAGACGACTAGTCGCCGGCCCGACAGAGAAAATATGATTAGTTGTTGATGGAAATGGATCCAGGTACCCGGTAGAGGGCGGGGTAGTCGTATCACCTGACCATATATTAGCGGGACCGCCAGTTTTGAATTTTCTGTCGAGATCGAGAATTACAGCTATATGTAAACAACAGGTAAGTTCATGTATAAAAATCTGTATTCATAAATGTACAGGACAAGTTAAATTTAAAAAATAAACCTGTAAGAAAGCAGATGGAATTGGAATACAAAATTTAGGCCAAAGGCCACGAGGTCATTTGGACTTAAAATATCATTTGGCATAATAGTTGAAAATAATGTTGAAATAATAGTTAGGAGAGGGTGGAAACTAAGATGTTAGAAAGAGAATAAGAATGGAAGAGGTATAGTAAAAGGAATGAAAGGGGTTGCAGCTACAGGCTGAGGGATGTTGCAAAGGACCTTGAGTAATGCCTACAGCGAACCATATGAGATGCACTGACAGCATAGTTTTTTTATAGTTTTTAGATGTGTGATATCTAAAACTGTTCATTTACCTTTGAGATCTCTCAGAAGATTATGTGTCTGTTTTGAAAGCTCCTTGTGCCTGAGTCTGGTATCCCACCATACCAAATAAATGTTGAATATCACCATCACAAATATGAAGAAGCACTCTGCTGGGAGATACTGATACCTGGAAGTGAATTTTGAAGCGTGAATACAATATTCCTTGGGCAAATGCTATTTACGCAATGATACAACCTTAAACTGCAGTCATTCCTTTTCACAATTATCTACCCATGCAGAAAAACTGGGAAAAAAATTAAAGAATGATCACTAATAGAAAGACAATTCTCAAACATACCTGGGATCAAGATGTAATTCTCAAAAAGAAGCATACCTGGGATCATTAAAACCGATGTAAAACGTAAGCACCTGTACTAAAAGAAAAGAGGAAATAACATGGTACGGGATCTTAAAGTAGACAAAATCAGATTGAAAAATAAACTGTGCATGCAAGTTTCTCAACAGCAGGACGTTAAACCATCGATTCTGAAAATTCCGAGATTGTTCTCTCTAAGGATTTTTCTTCCAAAAAGCTGTATCTCATTATATACTCAAAGCAAACTCTACAGTTCATAGTTCAGTACCTACAAATTTTCACCTGTCATAGAATCTTTGTCTCAATAAATTCTTATAAACAGATAAGACACAATATATGACAATTTATTACTGAAAATTCTCAACTCATTACGAAAGCAAATGATTTATAGTGATAAATCTTACAATCGAGAGGGTTGCTGAACACAAGAAAGAACTATTCTGAAACCATTTTCATTCCAAAATAACCCAAATTCTTACAGAAAATGGTCTTCCTCTATTAACCTTTGTCTCATATTTTAACTTGGGAGTTGAACTCTAACTATCTACCATTAGCAGCCATCATGCAGACCACAATTCTCTGATAAACTCACTTTTCAGCCTCCGCTTTCAAGTGGTCATCTAAGGCATAGGCAATGTCATCGTGGAGACGACCAATGGCTTCAGTATGTTGATAACCCCTGCACATTGCTGGCCATTTCCTGAAACTGCAAAACAGTAAAAACTTAATTTATATATATATATATATATATATATATATATATATATATATATATATATATATATATATATATATATATATATATATATATATATGTATTAGTACCTTTGTAAACTCTGTAGAGTATCTACCACAAAATCTTATAATGTCTTCCATGACTGGATAGGAAAAATCTAGTAACATACTAGGGATGAATAAACCTTGGAAGTGTTTCGACATATGCGCAACATTGAACTGTGACAAATGCCATGAACATTTATGTGTATGGGGGTGCTGCTTACAGTGTGCTATGTTTAGCACACTATGGCAATTCTGGACCTCTAGGAAATTCAACATTACCAAGGTATTTACAAGCACATATATGCTGATAGCTTAGTTTTTTTTTTTAAGTTCCTTGGTGATGGAAACATGAGATTCAGCCTTTGAGTTCCTGACTACACTTTTTCTAATGTTCTGTGGATGCCTAATGTACAGAATTACAGGTAATAGGCGCAGTACAATGTTCTTGAAAGTACTACCATTGATTCTAACTGGCTCTTTTGTTTTCAGACTACTAACTCACACTCCTTTCATACTAGAAGCTTAGTTTTTTTAAACTGCACACTTACTAGCAAAAGTGGTCTCACTTTCCCAAGGTCTTGCTGTATATAGATATAACGTAGCCTTAAGACTATATAAAAAATAAAAAGCTGAATTAATTGCCCTTTCTGCAACAGAAAACAGGAAAATTATAATTTTACAATTAAAAAATAATTTATATTAATTTTATATAATTTTACAACTAAAAAATAATTTATATTAATTTTATATAATTTTACAATTAAAAAATAATTTATATTAATTTTACAGTCCATTACAAGCCGAGCTTAAGGCTTACTTAGCCTACCTGATGTAACTCTGCCCTAACCCCTACGCCTATCAACGAAACGAAAAAGCTCAACCAATCAACCTTTCTGCTCTTTCCAGGTCAATACCGTTCTAAATTAAATGAAAACACATTTTAAACTTTAAAAATAAAGTTTTTGACATTTTAAATACACTTAAAAACCCATTTCGAGCCAAACTTAAGCCCAACTAGGCCTACGTGACGTAACTACGCCTAGGACTATAAACAAAAGCTTAATTACCCTTTCTGCTCCAAAAAAAAATTAACATAACAATTTTGAACTTAGAAAACAATTAAAAATAATCTTTCTGACTTTTATATATATTTTAACACCCATTACGAGCCGAACTTAAGCCTAACTAGGCCTACGTGACGTAAACTCATCCCTACCCTAGGCCTATCAACAAAACTAAAAAGCTCGACCAAATCACCCTTTCCACTCCCTCCAGGTCAATATCGTTCTAAATTAAATAAAAACATATTTTAAACTTAAAAATAAACTTTCTGACCTTTAATATATGTTTTACGACCCATTACGAGCCGAACTTAAGCCTAAAGGAAAAAGCTCGACCAAATCGCCCTTTCCGCTCCTTCCAGCTCAATATCGTTCTGAACTAAATAAAAACACATTTTAAACTTTGAAAATGAACTTTCTGACCTTTTATATACATTTAAAGACCCATTATAAACTGAGCTTAAGTCTAACTAGCCTACCTGACGTAACTAAGCCTAGGCCTATAAACAAAAGCTCAATTACGCTTTCTGCTCCAAAAATTGGTAAAAATTCCAATTTCAAACTTAGAAAACAATTAAAAATAATCTTTTGACATTTTGAACATACTTAAAAACCCATTTCGAGCCGAACGTCAGCTTAACTAGGCCTACGTGACGTAGGTCCTAGGTCATCCATAGGCCTATAAACAAAACGAAAAAAAGCTCAACCAAATCAACCTTCCTGCTCCTTCAAGCTCAATATCGTTCTAAATTAGAGAAAAATATATTTTGAACTTTAAAAATAAAGTTTTAGGCATTTTAAATACACTTAAAGACCCGATTTCGAGCCGAACTTAAGCTACCTGACGTAACCAAGCCTAGGCCTATCAACAAACGAGGGGGGGGAAAGCTCCCCCAAAATCACCCTTTCTGCTCCGTCCAGTCGCACGGACACCTTCAATCCAGCGGCCAGCACTGATTTCACGTCATATTCCGCCCGTCGGAGGCACTCTCGGCGACTGAACTGACGTCGGGATTGATTGGCGACTGATTCGATCGGCGCTGCGCCTCCGGAAGGGTGCCGATGTTTACTCCCTTATCAGCTGTTTACGACAGCGGGGAGTCAGGTCGGCGTCTTCCATTCCGTCGACATTGCGCAAAGGGGCGATTCGACAATTTGCTGTTTTTTTTTTTTCAGTGGTTGTTTTGGGATGAATTTGATGATATGATGAGTTTTGTGGTTTTATTTTATCGTTTTATCGCTAGTTACGTCGATTTTCAGTCGCGCCGGGTTTGTTTCGTTGTTTCGGTATCGCGCAAAGGGGCGATTCGGCAATTTGCTGTTTTTTTTTCAGTGGTTATTTTGGGATTAATTTGAGAATATAATTCGTTTTAGGTTTTATTTTATCATTTTATTGTTGCGTTACGTCGATTTTCAGTCGCGCCGGGTTTGTTTCGTTGTTTCGATATCGCGCAATGGAGCGATTCGGCAATTTACTATTTTTTTCGATGTTTGTTTTGGAACGTATATGAAAATATATAGAGTTTTGTTGTTTAATTTATCATTTTAATGCTACGATACGTCGATTTTATATGTATCGATGGCTGATAATATAGTAAAAGTCGGCGCCAAGTTTGTTTCGCCGTTTCGATATCGCGCAGTGGAGCGATTCAACAGTTTACTATTTTTTCAATGTTTATTTTGGAACATATGGAAATATGTTGAGTTTTATGCTTTAATATATAATTTTTATGCTACGATGCGTCGATTTTATTTGTATCAATGGTTGGAAATATGATAAAAGTCGTGCCGAGTTTGTTTCGCCGCTTCGATATCGCGCAGTGGAACGATTCGACAATCGACAGTTTACTGTTTTTTCAATGTTTTATTTTGGAACATATTAATAATTATGGTTGATTTTATTGTTTTAATATTACGGTGCATCGATCTGATGCATATTGATGGTAGTAAATATAATAAAAGTCGTAGCCTACCGAGCTTGTTTCGACATTTCGATATCGCGCAAAGGAACGACTCGAATATTTTGTATTTTTCGATGTCTTTTTCGAAAATATATTGGTTTTATGGTTTGTTTTGTAGTTTTAATGCTATTATGTATCGATTTTATCGATCTTACTTGTATTGATGGATTAAGATATAATAAAGATCATTCAGAGTTTGCTTGATCATGTCGACATCTCGCAAATGGAGCTCTTCGACAGTTTACTATTTTTCAATGCCTATTTTGGAATATATATGAAAATATATTGAGCTCAATGGTTTAATTTATAATTTTAATGCTACGATCGATACGTCGATCTTATGTGTATTGAGGGTTGAAAATATATCAGTTATTCCAAGTTTGCTTCATGTCGACATCGCGCAAACTGTTCCCTTCGACAATTTACTATTTTCTACATTTTTCTTAAATATTGAGTTTTATGGAAAATATTGATAACTGCAATTGATCTTGTAGTTTTAATACTGCGATATGTCGATCGTATGTTTATCGATTGGTTAGAATAAAATAAAATTCATTCCCAGTTTGTATCGCCATGTCGACATCGCGCAACTGCTCCCATTTGTCAATTTACTATTTTTTATATATATTTTTTCGGAAAATATTGATCAATTAGGGTTCATTCTATGGTTTTAATACTACGATGTGTCGACCTTACGTGTATATTGGGTGAAACCAGCCTAATAAAAATTCCGAGTGTGCCTCGTCATGCCAATATTGCGCCAACTCCCCGATTCGTCAATTTTCTGTTTTCTTCGATATTTTTCGAAAAATATTTACGATTACGGTTTATTTTGTAGTTTTAATGCTACGGTGTATCGGTCTTATGAGTGTTACGGCTTAAAATAGTCTTATACGCTCGGCAAGCGTCGTAATGCCGTTGTGGGAATGCGTTCTCACGATCCATCTGGTCTGAATGCTGTTTTGATATTTCGCGAGTTCCCTGAGGCATAAAAGTACATTGCTGTAAGTTTTAACGTTATTTAGACGATTCATCTTTTAGTAATTCACCATTAAAAGCTACTTCTTTGGTCTGTCTTAAATGATTTATTCAAATAAATAACGCCTAACGCGAATATAAGCCAATGGCATTACATTCGGACGAACATTGAAGTTCAGTTATCAATAATGGACCCGCGAACATACTCGATCGACCTTGTCTATAACACAAGTTGTTTATAGATTATTCAAAAGCGTTTCTTACTCGAAAATATGAGCCATCGTTTCGTCCTTGAAAATATGATACATTATTCACTATGTATTTAATTTCTTACGCTTTCTCTCTCTCTATCCACTAACCCTACCCACATATTCCCCGAGTACCACTATGTTAAGTCAGCCCTGACTCTCATGAACATTTAACAAATCCGCATTCCTTGCTGTTTACTGCAGACACCGCTGTTTTTACCACAAAGAACAATAGTTCACTACGTACAGTACTTGTATAATTCAATTTGCACCCACCTCTGCCTTATTTTACTAAGTAATTAGGTCTATAGTAACTGAATGTATATCTCGGTAGGCTTACAGTAACCTGATGATTTGACCAATTGTTTATAAACATCCCTGTTATTCGTTTAATATCACTGACGACGTTTTATTCATGTTGACTCCCTACTAAAATGAAAGCCTAACTAAATGAGAGGCCATTCACTATATTGACTTACCAGGCGTTATTGTAGCTCATTGCCACCTCTATCAGGCTCCTCAGGGCTGTTGCAACTTCAGTATTGGTTACAGGAGCTTCTGTAGTCTCTGTCGAAGGTAGCTGACTTGACTTCAGTTCTTATCACTTAACTGATTACTGACAAGGGCCAACGTAGGCTGATGTCACTGATCAGATCAGCTTTGAAAGCAAGGTGTCAAGAAGAAACTGGCTTTATTTTTTAGCGAATGATGCAAGTAATTAAACTGCCATTATGACTGAACAGGTCCTTGCCGTAAAGTGGTCATTACATTCAACTAGGTGTAGAAAGGGCACAAGCCGCATAATCTGCAACTTTAAACTCAGGACAACCAGGAGAAGCCTATTGTAATGCAATAGACCCAAATTCTGTCTCCCAGTTCTTGTGAAAGGTGTTGACAGCACTTTGTATTTATATGAGTAATTGCTACTGTCATTATTAATGTCTCAAAGAGAGGTAGCTGCCATTTTCAGTGCATGGAGATGACTAACACCAGCCCAGCCTTCTGGGGGATTAGTTCTGTCTTTGAGGTTAACCGTGACTGCACCGAAATGGGTCTTCTTTTAAGTTTCATAACAGCAGATGCAACTGTACTTATCTCTTAGGCTGCAGATACCATAAATTAATAGATAGTCGTTGGCCACTGGATGTTGGAAGTCATTATGGAGTCAAGTAGTCAATGACTCGAAGGGTCTTCCCAACTGCCAGTGCACAGGCAAGAAGATTCTGAATGCTTCAGACAAAGTTGATTGGTAAGGTTTCTCTGACAAGATCACCAACAGTGATGAGGCAGATCTGGAGAAGGTTAAGCCACGAGCTTGGACATGGTGACATTTTTCTGCAGTTTTTCATCAAGAAGAACTGAAGAATGTAATCCTAAAGTACAATCCTTCAACAAAACGAAGGGTCCATGTCACTCTAGGTAATATTAGGCCTACCACCACAGCATGAGAAAGAAGAAATAGCTTCCTGTAGCAGTGCATTTAACTATAGCATCTGTAACTGTGAGGTCTGGGCTTCAGTGTCAGACTTCACAGCCCTAATCCTCCATAGATTCTTCCAGTGGCGTTATTGAACCTCCTCCAAAGTATCAGTAACTGGCTCCAAAGTATCAGTAACTGGTTCTCTGATGTAAATGCCCCCTTTTGCTGATGTCCTGTAGGAAGACTGATGATCTCAACAGGATGTCTTAGGGATACCTTATAAAGTCACACAACCCTTCAGCTCAAGACAACATCACTGACACCACAGCACAACAAGGAAATAAAGTAAAACAACTTGCATAACTGAATATCTTTATTCACCTTTCAGAGATACTGGTGGGTTATGGGGAACAGCCATACAACACAAGTTACTGTTAACAGTCTGGTGATAAATAGTAGGACAGAACAGCATTTTATATATATATATATATATATATATATATATATATATATATATATATATATATATATATATATATATATATATATATATATATGTACTGCACTGCGAAATCATTCATTTTTTTTTACAAAAAAAAAAAAAAAAAAAAACCACGAATCATCGATTGGAAGTGATAATACTCGAAGGAGGTTCGAGCACCCTTGGGTATCTTACTGCTAGTGAGATCCAAACATAATGCCCCTTCATGCCCCTCCCCCCCCCCATAAGATATGGCAACGTCAAAACTTAACCTTCTATAGTTAACAAGTTTTATGGGAGTCTTAAATGATTACTGTATTCGTTATTCAAACAAATATAGTGGTAATAGTATTTTTTTTTTTACACATTGAAAATATCAACAGATACTTAACAAGTCTATGACCTCTGTACAGGTATAAAATGGATGATTTCAGAACGCCTTGCACTCATGCTATATTCACTCACTGCTTTTCACTCTCAAATATTACTGTTCTCTTCCAGTCGGCTACACAAAAAGAATTACAAAATATTTAATGTTTCCTTACAAAGTGGCATTTTGCAAAAAAGGTTTCAGTTTCTGGGTGATTTCATACCTTGCCATTGCTAATTCAGATAACAACAGTTTGCTTGCATCAAGATATTTGAGTGAAACCTCTTTTTATCCAACATTTTTCAGTAATACAATACAGAAAGAGAGAGAGAGAGAGAGAGAGAGAGAGAGAGAGAGAGAGAGAGAGAGAGAGAGAGAGAGAGAGAGAGAGAGAGAGTTTCAACCAACAGAATCACACCAAAATACCTTTCAAATAAAGCTGAATGTATTTGAGTGAAAACCCCCTTTGTCAAACATTTTCAGTAATAAAATACAGAAGGCGAGAGAGAGAGAGAGAGAGAGAGAGAGAGAGAGAGAGAGAGAGAGAGAGAGAGAGAGAGAGAGAGAGAGAGAGAGAGAGAGAGAGAGAGAGATGTATACAAACACTTACACAAGACACCATGCATTCAAGAAATTCTGTTGTAGACTCAAATAAATATTAGATACTGCAAGGTAATTTCATTAAGATTTTAAGTACTGAGGCTTGGTATTTCGTCTTTCTCTCTCTCTCTCTACACTTGCTCTCTATTTGAAAGTGGCCTCTTAAGTAGGCACTACCAAATGAATATTAATCATATTTCATATCACCAAGCTTCAGGACTGATACCTGTAATCACTGCACCTTGCTAGCAAATACACACTACCACTAAGCAATGCACTACGTGTATCCACTTCACACTCTGCCCTTAATTTAACCTAGTATACTCTAGCCTTGCTATTTAATAGGATATGACATTCTCCAAACATAACAAAACATTCATTAACAGGTTCTTCTTTCTCCTTGTATCTGACCAGTTTCTGGACAAACCTTGCTGCTAACTTTGATTGTCATTTTACAGTACAGTGCTGAGAAATGATCCTGTTAAATCTTCAGCAGTTTTGGAAACACAGCATTAAATCCTTTGGCACATGTGTGAACCAACATAAAAAAAAACAAGTGTTGAACAAAATCACGCTTATGAACTGCACTTGTGAGTATAATTTTCTCATATGCAGCTGAAATGGACAGTCCCTTTATGTTGTCAAATTTTAAATAATTTATTTACAGTAGTTGCATGTCTCACTTTACAGTTTCAAATTTATGATCTGTTGTGTAACTAATGGGTTTGAAGAATATATGAAAAACTAAAATTATGACAGTACCCTCAATGCAGGATCAGTCGCAGAAATGGGAAGAATTTACAAATCTTTTACAGCCAATCTTCGGTTATACTGTTATCAAATCGTTGATGACCATTTCTGAGATTAAAAATATAAAACATGTTGGATATTTAACAGTAAATTTCTTAGGATTTTTATGTTTCAAATGACATTATTTAAAACGAGCATAACAAGTGCAATATTATACCAAATGACAAAGAATAAAAACATACTATGCATAAATACTCTTTATAAAAGTATTGTACAGTCATCTGAAATAAGTTGCATGTATACAGTCAATTAATTCAGTCTTTGCATCTAACTGGATTTTAAACTGCTATGTCACAGTCATTCTGTGATGACACCCTCCTAAGACAGACTCAATTTAGTTCCAGTTGATTCATTTACATACCAAATCTATAAGGAAAGACTGATGTCATATCAATCCATAGTACTAACCGTATACATGACTTGAATTACAAGGCATATGCTATTCCAGCTTCAATCACTGGCTGCAAAAATATTCTCACAATATATTCACTGATTCCCCTAAAACGAAGAACTGGATGTATGTTGGCTGAGTTACAGCCACACAGCTTGTGAGAAATACAGTACTGTACACTGTATTTTGGTTCTCGTGCCCTGTGGAGTTAATATTATAAATTTCTGCACTTTTTTCAGTAATTATTCTTTGACTGGTAAATGCCATCTGAAACATTTTAGACTTGGTCTGGAAAACTGACTGAAAATCTATGAAACAGATTTCCTCAACTGTATACCAATTTGCCTAAGGTTAGTCCTGTTTCCTGACCTATATAGGATACAATTTATTTCGTTATGAATGGTATTTTGAGACTGGAAAACTTAAACGTAACAAATCGTCAATATTCCTCACCTTCTCATTGGTTATACTGACAGTGCAGTAGTTAAATGTTTTGACAATTGTCACTGAAACAATCTAAGAATTCTGGAATAACACCCTCAATGGCCAAGTCTGAATAACTAAAAATGTAAAAAATAATGTCTTTATGGTTTCACAAGATTGTAAAAGATATTTTGCTGTAAGTGAATCTCCTGTACACTCTTTTCTGTATAACCATGCAAGGTGATGATCACAGTTGCATATGAAACAAAGATATTGCATTCATGGGAATGCAGAAAGAAATGTGACCATGTTTGGAAAGGTAATCACTCAAAATTTGGTCCCATAGAAAGAAACAAAAGGTTCATAAATCAAAAGTAACAAAATGGCAATTCTAATCGTTCATTTCTTCTGTATATCACTTTCCTCTTGCCCTACTCTTCACACAGTCACCAAACCACCTCTTCGTGAAATAAAGCTACTCTTTGGGGTACTAAAACCGTTTTCTACACTGACTCTACATCACGAAGTGTATCATTGAGCAATTTACAACATACGGTAAGATGCACTCGCTTTGCGCATCTGAAACCAAAGTGTATTTTGGAGGGTCTAATAAAGTATTCATAGCTCCAAAATGAAAAAGCTTCTTAAATACTGTACTAGCAGCTACAAAAGAAATAATTAAGTCACTTCAGTAAAGAAAGTATATATATATCACAATATTACCTGATGATTTTTTAATGGATTGTTTTCAATAATTCATACCTTCCCATTGTCTCTAGATTATTCAGAAGTCTGAATCACAAAAAGTGAGTCGATTTGAACAACCTCAGGAGGGAATATGCTCTAACTAGCTCACTCGTAAGTTCGTTTTCTTAAAAACTCCCAATCGCGAACTGCACGTAACAATAAATCTCACAGTGGTCGTACAGACTACACCTTACGAACAATTATGGCTGCTGTAACTCGGAGTTACACAGGACCCTTATAAACCTAAGTTGTCACAAGTAATTCAATCACAGACAATGACACCTCTAGGGGTAGTAGCATGATCCCTGCAATCAATGACAGTACTTCTTAACACTTGTCCTCCTTAATGCTTATCTAACCGTGACATTAAACGTGTGACACACTGATGACGTGACTGGAAGGACGAGAATACCCTCTTGAATTCCTGGCGGACGCCCCAGAGTGGGACGAGGAGTTCTGCCTCGTGGTTGACCTGCCCCCCCTGGAGGAGGACGACCTAGCGTGCGAAGCCGATCTCCTCTTCGAAGCCGACCGCGTCCTGAACCCGGACGACCTCTTTCTGGAGAGGGACCTCGAACGGCCGCTGCTGCTTGACCTCTGCTGCTGGTGCTGCAGGGCGTCTTCCTTGCAGGAGGAGGAGGAAGATGACTCTGCAGATGACACCCTCGTGTCGGCACTTGGTGGGACGGAAGGAGGCTGCTGGGGAGTGACTGTTGATTCCTGGAATGACCGTTTGCAGAGAAAGAGGGTTATCGTGTTCACTTGGCCCTGGTGGCTACAGAAAGGGTTACTCTGAAAAGTCTCAATATACAGAAAGGGTTACTCTGTAAAGTCTCTATTGATGGGAGAATATATTATTATAATAATTTTTATTATTATTCAGTAGATAAACCCCTATTTCCTTGAAACAACCCTACAGGGGCCACTGACTTGGAATTCAAACTTCCAAATAATATGGTGCTCATCTAAAAGAAGTTACAGAAGATAATAGGAAATGCAGTTTTAAAGTTTTACTGTACAGTGAAATTACTAATAGTATCAATATTCAAATTAACCATAAACTATCTTTTTAAGAAAGAAAGATGATTTGCCAACAACTTCAAAATATGGGTTAAAACTTAACATTTGAATAAATTATCAATTATAGCTTTGCAAAAGTATTTATATACCTACAAATTCCTTTTTTTTCGTGCCTATTCCCTTCTTTATGTCTTACAGTCTTTAAAATAGCTTATGGTTATATCGTTTTCTAAACAAGCAGGCACATCAATTAGTGTCTACTTTAACATCAGAATAAAATGTGAACTTTTGCAAAATGTCTAGCACACCTGGAAAATAACAAGAAATGTCTATGATCTGTAAGTGTTGACCAGCATTATGTATCTAGATGCCATGTAGGCTATTTATAAAATACTGTATTTATGAGTCACACAAGGGTGACCACTCAAAGAGATAAAATGACTAATGTGATGTTCTGGTTGGTATGTAGAACGCCACGAGTCAGTGATGGGTCTGTTGCTCTTAGATTCATCATGATATAATCTACTTTAATTGGAGATACTGTAATGGGTTTTAGAAGTGCTAAGTAATCACTGATATTAATGGTTACAGTTGCTTTGTTTACAATAATTGCAGAGTTGGCTGCCTTATTGAGACATTTGTATTAAAGCCTGCATTTACAAGGATCTAGATTGCTTAAACTTTGACATAAGTTTCACGAACTTAATCTTTTCTGTGAGGGAATTATTAGGACATTACTTCTGAAGGGTCTCTATAGTGCTTCCAAGTCACTGAAAATTATAAATGTCTCTGTGGTTGCACATGACTTCTGGATATAGCTTTCACTGACATTATGAGGTCAATTTCTCTTCAGCTTTTGTAAGGGTTGACAAGACTGAATTTTATTCCTGTGCTAAAATTAATCTACAGTATAGCTGTTACTCTGGGGAATTCTTGCTGGAAATAATGAAACAATTTGAGAAATTCAGTTACAGTAATTTGTTGCAGCTTTCTGGTTTTGGCCTCATGTGATTATTGAGAGGTGAGGTCCCCTCTGCTTCAAGGCTATATTCAATGAAGCTTCATGATTAGCTGAAGCCTATAATGCTTACCACCAACCAGATATTACAAATCAAATGCCATGGCTGTGGACAGTCACCAGCCAGTTCCAAAGAACAGATTCTTAGCAGGCTACTATAATTTTGCCCTGGACTGATTAATTTATTGTTCAGACAAGATATCATACCCAACAAGCAGCCCTTACGGTATGTCCTCCGCTGTCATTCTCGCCCAGCAAGCAGCCCATATGATACCTCCTCCTGAAGAGCTGGTATTCTTTTTCGTTCTACTGCACCACTCACCTCACACGGTATCAAAACTGATCTACAGGTGGCGCTGCTGCCGTGTTCCCCACCAGGAACGGCAGAAGCCAAGAAGGGCAAGCCCATCGCATCCTCGACGCTTCTGGAGTCACCGTAGTCTTCGGAGCAAACCGACGAGATTTCCATGTTGTCGTGCCTCTCTGGGATCTGGACGCAAGTATCGGCTGGACATTGTTCCCCTAAACACACATCTGGAAGATGAATTGGTTGAAATAAAACAAATACATTTAACGGAGTAGGTTTCAACTGGGAGGTTGAGGTTTTAAATAGTGTAGTGTACCTTGAAATGAATACATACACCTTGACATGATCAATTTTGCCACATTAAAATGATACACATTGAATGTCAGATTCTCATTTGTCAGTAGAGTAACTACTTTGCAAATCATTAGTTTCATGACTTTGATAAGCAATGCTGGACACAAAACTACCACTAATTTTGCTATTTTATGTGCACATGGGGGACAAAATTTTGACAGAAAGATCGAATTTAATTCATCTCTACAGCAATGATCACTTACGTTCTGGGACCAACAAGGAATTTGAAAGTAATTCTAAGACCACCATCAACTGAAAGCCTCAGAGAAGAAAGGATTAAACAGAAGGTGAGAATACAACACAGAACAACACACAGGCGGGATATTAATCCTCTCTTCCCTATGAGGCATTTTAGAAAGAAGATGAACAGTCTAAGCACTGTATCCCCTTCCTTGACAGACAAGTATAGTGCTTTTGTCTCTTCCACTGATGTGCATCAATAAATATCTGATTTAAAGGGCATTCCTCTACATCTACCCCAACAACACAGACACACCTATTTCAGGGAGAGATGACACAGTGGCCCGAGAAGCTGATTGCTGTGATTTTGCTGATGAAAGAGGAGTAGTTTGACTAGAATGGGACACTCTTCCAGAGTGACTAACTCGCGTTTTGGCCGAGTCAATCACAGAGCGCAGCACCGAACAGGCAGCGGCACTGCTTGGAACAGAAGAAGAAACAGTAGCGCTTGTTGGCTGATGGACCGGAGAGATTGGGGTGTCCGGAACGGGTGATTCCGACCAGCCGTCACCACAAGACATGTCAGTGCCAGCAGGCTCGGGTCTGGGTACAACCATAACCTACAACAGGCGGAGGAAGATTGGAATCTTAAAACACACGACTGTTGTTCGTGGTTGTTTATTGAGTTCTGTAGCATACGTTTACAGTGTTTTGTACTGGGCACAGCATCCAGAGTAGGTGTAGAGGGATGTATTGTAGTTTATCACTGCTTGTTCATTCATGTGTGGGGGGTTTTTGTGTGCAGTGATGACTGATATCACAATCTATGGGCAGTGTGTAAAATATTATCAAAACACATTTTAAGCTTTATGATAAGCATAGTCCCCATCAAAATAAACAGCAATTTGTAAAATAGTATCAATGGGGAAATAATGATTAAATAACTGTAATAATGTACAAAAACCCATTCTGCTTTTGATCATAAGTCACTTGAGAGAGATATTCTGAACTCATGTTATGGGAAATGTTGAAGAAACTTTTAACGTTCCTTATATATTTCTTTTTATTGTTCAGTCATGAACAGTACTTTGAAATGACAAAACTGATGAATACAATCTTTTTAAAATTATATACACTGCCTAAAGAATTCAGTTTATCGACTTGCATCTAAGTTGTGGACTGTAATTGCCTTACATACAAGAGCTGACAATAACATACTAACATAATGTATAGTTCCAGCTCATGTTAGCTGATATACTATATGGAAAACATGAGTATTATACTATTGTATATTTTCATGTAGTATTTTAAAAATTTTTTTACATATGGGTAATCTATTCTGTCCCATATGAAGAATTTCAAACTTATGAATGAAAAGATTATCAGTAATCACTGCTGTGTCATTGATAACGTTTACATGCTAATGAAAGGAAAGTGTATAGGGCATTGTGGGTTGAGCAATCCTCACATATGTATCAGGGCTACAAAACCCAAGAGAATACAATACTAACTTTCATATTTATTCTCAACTTTCTTTATGGAATTACAAATAATTAGCAAACATTGGAAAGAAGGCTTAGACCTCTTATTAAATAACAGTAAACAGAAAGTTTCAAGAACTCAAACTTCACCAGCAAGATTCCTTCGTACGAAGGACCCTCTAAACCCACCTGCGACACGCCGCTGCCTCTAGCATTTGCAGAGGAAGGAGGTGGCGGCAAAGGATCTTGTGCCTCTATGTCTGCACCAGAGGTATCCTCCGCCACATCTAGCTGTAGGACGCTCTCCTCGCTGTCGCTTAGCTGTGGATGTATACATGTTCATTAGTTTCCAGAAGTGAGGGAGGGGGGTCTGGAGTCCTACATGTGAATTTAAGAGTTGTTGTCTAAGATGGGATGTTTTTGGTATTAAAATGAATATCCTAAGAAAGCCATGAATACAAGGAATAAAGGGCAGAACAGGATATATTAGAAGTACTTCAAGACAGTATTTCGTGGGGAAAAACGATGATACAAACATTAATGGTGACTAAACATAAACATTGAGACACTATGGATAAAACTTTCATGTGTGAAAGGGTAAAAAATCATAATATTTAATACAATTGGTCAGGCTAAAAAAAGGGACCTTAGTTACCTATCTAGTACAAATCTAGTATAATCTAGAGAAAAACAAAACCCTCTGTAGACAGCTGGATGAATGAGGAATGAAGAAAGGAAAGAAAAGAGCAAAATATAAATAAATAACCTAAATGAATAACTAAGCCCTTTCATCACCATCTACCATACTTCCAGGAGCTTCCAATTAGGAATCAGCTTGTGGTTAGCAATACCTTTTAATCTGACCCCTGGAGATACTAAATCTCGTCTAAATAGGAATCAACTACTAGCAAAATATTTTCTATTGGATTCTGGCCACTTAATCTACAGTTCTACAGCTCGTTCTCAAAGTAGAATGTAGGCTGTAAGCTAATGTACCTCATGAAAGCATTTGCTTTCAAGACATGTTTATCTAGAAAGCATTACTTTTAGTTAACTAGAGTCTAGTCTATATGCTAATGTCCCTCTAGCATGCAGGAATACCAGAGTGGCAGGTATGAAGTGTTTTAGAGATTATTAACCGTATGGTTAATGAGGAAAATATATATTAAGCATGGACGTGACATGACTGGCTGATAGCCTGTTTCTACTAAATGATTCAGCATTGACTAACCTGATTTTATTCAATTACGTCCCTACAAAAGCTATTTTTGATGCTAATTACTAATACCAAGAGATCAGTTCGACAGCTACAATTCTATCAGAGCGAAATGGTATCATACTTTGCGGTATGAGAATCAATACTAAAAAGAGAAATATTAGGCCTACTGTTTTATATACTTATATATATAGATAGATAGATATATACACATTATGGTACTAGAATCAAAACTAAAAAAGATACATTAGGCCTACTGTTATATATATATATATATATATATATATATATATATATATATATATATACACACACACACTTTTGCGGTATGAGAATGAATACTAAAAAAGAAATATTAGGCCTACTGTTATTTCAAAGACAACTTCGTCCATTGGCAACACTGTCTCAGTACTACCAGAAAACTGTGGTTAAAAGAAGCATATATACATAAGTGTTAGTTTGTCTCTCATTTGCATAAAGTTAGACAACAGATTCAAAAAGGTAAAGTTTGCTGATTTTTTTTTTTTTTTTTTTTAGAAATACAATCTTTCGTAAATGTGGTATTTGCGAACCTTAGGTATTTCAGGAGGGAATTTTAATGTTCGTCAGAATCTGCATTACCTTGTAAATGTGATTTTCTTCGAACTATTTTGTAAAAGGTGACACATTTAAATTATTTTTTATTACTGTGAATTTTTAAATGCTTTTCAATTCAGTAAACATATTCATTGATGTATATAAAAACTGACAGGAATTTAAATTGATATTTTTATTTACGGTGATTTTTTTAAAATGCTTTTCAATTTTCAGTAAATATATTCAAGTGATATATTACTTAGAATGGCGTCTTACTGGTTCAAAAGGTGTTATTCATGACTTTCTAATTATTATTATACTGCTTTGAGCAACACAAATCTTTTATTCATTCCAGCAGTGAATAATCTCTACACCTTCTGGTCTTCTTCAGTAAAGCGTTGAATGAGCTTTGGGATACTTGAATAACATTATGGAAACAAATAAGTCTTCAGAGAGTTCCAAAACAAAACAACCCCCTTACGGAACTCCATTTACAGAATCTAAAACACACACTCTCTCTCTCTCTCTCTCTCTCTCAGCGTGCCCTTGGGCCCTAGCTGCAACCCCTTTCATTTCTTTTACTGCACCTCCTTCCATATTCTCTTACTTTCCACTCTCCTAACAATTGATTCATAGTGCAACTGCTTCGAGGTTCCTCTCCTGTTACACCTTTCAAACATTTTACTGTCAGTTTCGGCTTCAGCGTTGAATGACCCCATAGGTCCCAGGAATGAAAAAAGTCTACTACATGACAGAGGCTAAATTACTTATATTGTTACGAAGAAGCACGTTTATATATGTTATAAGATCAATGAAGTTTTTTTTTTATTATTGTTATTCAGAAGATGAACCCCTATTCATATGGAACAAGTCTAAAGGGGTCACTGACTTGAAATTCAAACTCCCAAAGAATTTCAAATTAATATTATTATTATTATTATTATTATTATTATTATTATTATTATCCAGAAGATAAACCCCATTCATATGGAACAAGCCCACCAAAGGGGCCACTGACTTGAAATTCAAACTCCCAAAGAATATCATTATTATTATTATTATTACTATTATCCAGAAGAAAATCAAGCTTCTGAAGAATATTACAGCGTTCATTTGGAAGAAGTGACAAGATTACAGAAATTACAGAAAGAAGAGATCAGTTATTCGAAAACAAAGATAAATTGACAAACGAATAAGTAAATATTAAAAAAATGTTAGTCAGTGATTAACAGCCCAAGGAGAAAATTGTTTTAGGGGTAGAGATGTCTTGCAAATTCTGAGGTCACCAGTGATAAGTAAGGCAAAATGAACGTATGTTAAATTTGACACTTCGATACTTACGACGTATCCGTAGAACTTCAGGATATCCATTTTGCACATGGGACAGGTACGATGTTCCAACAGCCATGGATCAACGCAGTACTTGTGGAACTGATGTCTGGAACGAGGAACAGAGAAATGAATTGAATGTAGAATCAACGCAGTATTTGTGGAACTTTTGACACGTGACAAATAGAAGTTTAATTGGCACGTGACTAGAACGTTTTTAACTAACACGTGACACAGAAACGTTTGACATGTGGGAAACAAAAGTTTAATTGACAAGTGATAAACAAATGTTTAATTGACACGTGACACAGCAGCGTTTGACATATGACACAGAAACGTTTAACTGACACGTGACAAACAAACGTTTAATTGACACATGACAAGAAAACATTTGATTGTCATGTGACACACAAACGTTTAACTGACACGTGACAAACAAACGTTTAATTGACACGTGACAAGAAAGAGTTTGACACGTGACAAACAAATGTTTAATTGACACGTGACAAGAAAGCTTTTGCCACGTGACAAACAAACGTTTAATTGACACGTGACAAGAAAACAATCAGTTGAAGAGTTCGGCCTCAGTGACCCTGGTAACTGTGACGCCTGATACACCTAACAATTACTCTAAGACAGGTATGATTTACCAAGACGTCTGGAAATTATGTTGAAAAAGGCAACACTTTCATATAAAACCACTGAAGTTTGAAAAACAATTTTTTTTCTCCAAGGAAATGAAATACTGGCTAGATTTAAATTAAAACTGGAGACTTTTTATTTTTTTAATCAAAAAAACTGTCAGTGAAAGGATTTTTTTTCATGCATTTTTATCTTGTGATTTTCAAACAGAAATATTATGATTTTTGAAGAAGGGAGAAAAATATATATGTTGAGTTTCAATTCGTCATCTGGACGATAATATGAAATGTAAACCTTCAATTTCTCTCTCTCTCTCTCTCTCTCTCTCTCTCTCTCTCTCTCTCTCTGTGGCCTTCGTAAGTTTTAATTGGATGATGAAAGTGTAAAGAATCGGCATTTTTCAAATGAAATTCTCTCTCTCTCTCTCTCTCTCTCTCTCTCTCTCTCTCTCTCTCTCTCACACGCTTTAATTGAATTATGAAAGTGTAGTCAAATAAAATTCAGCTGATGCCATAGCAAACCTCTCTCTCTCTCTCTGTCTCACTCTCTCTCTCTCTCTCTCTCTCTCTCTCTCTCTCTCTCTCTCTCTGTCTCACTGAGTTATGGAAGTATGGAAAACTAGCACATTTCAAATGAAATTCTGCTAATGCTACTCTAAACCTCTCTCTCTCTCTCTCTCTCTCTCTCTCTCTCTCTCTCTCTCTCTCTCTCTCTCATCGTCTCCACGTGCTAAGGGCTTTCATTTTCACGTGCGCTCTACTGCCTTTTTTGTTATTTATTTTATATTCTCTCTCTCTCTCTCTCTCTCTCTCTCTCTCTCTCTCTCTCTCTCTCTCCTGCGCAGCAGCTGCCACCCACCTGCACGGCAGAATACGGATGGTGTCGGAGACTTGGTAAGGCTCGATGCAAATCGCGCAGCACTCATTGTCACCCGTCACCTCCTGCGAAGAAAAAAAAGAAGAAGAAGAAGAAGAAGCTAGTCTGACAGAATTGTAAACAACAGGCCTTTCGTTTTAGCAGTCATCGTAGCAATGTGTGAGCAATTATCTTGTTTTTTTTTTTAATGGGTCAGGACAGACAAACGCCATTTCTGTCTGATTTTTCCAGATCATGTCTACAAGACATTTGAAAAGACTTATATACTTATTCATTCAAAGGTAAACTGCAGATTAATTTCAACGCTGTTCTATTATTATTATTATTATTATTCAGAAGATGGACCCTATTCATATGGAACAAGCCCACCACAGGGGCCACTGACTTGAAATTCAAGCCTCCAATTATTATTATTATTATTATTATTATTATTATTATTATTATTCATGGCGTTCATTCGAAAGAAGTAACAGAAGGTGCTGATGGGAAATACGCGTCCTTCCCAAACTGTTTAAGCTAATTCTACAAACTGGGCCTCGTTCTTTGTAGCGCACTGCAGTAGTGGCCAAGAAACCTAGCCCTGGATAAATTGAAGATGATGTGCCGTGGCAATAATATCATCATTGCATCAAGTTCACGATGGGAGCACTTTAGCACTTTGCTTCAATAAGGATCCTTGAAGTGTTTGGCCCACAAGTGTCACAGATGAATACTTGGTGGCCTTCACTAGAACCTATTTACTTTTACGGTCAGAGTTATGTTCCTCATTCATTCTTGAAATGGTCGTAGAATGAGGTAAGAGGGAAGGAAGGTTGCGCCTGGAGAGGGGTCTATGGTGCCAAAATCTCTTCATCAAACTATGGTTTCGTATGATAATTTTACTTCAAACTTGCAGTTCGATCCAGACACGTCAATTTGCACAAGGTCATGCTTTATGTTTCAGCAAATATCAACAAATTCAGCTTATATTGTAAATGTCTATAAACAATTATAAAAGTCACATAGTGAGAAAGCTTCAATTATTGCAAGGCTATACAGCTGAAATTGATGACAAAATACGATAAAATGCGCTGTACATTTATTTTTAGGCTTGAAATCGCGCTAGGCAATATCCACCTGCGCAATCGTTTAATGACTAATATTCTCGGTGTAAAATGGAGATATAGAACTGCAAAAACATGTGTAAATGTTAATGAGACTAAATATAAGTTTAAATTCTGAAAGTGTCTCTAGTTAAACAATATGACAATCATAAATGAATTAACTGATGTATGACAATCATGAATGAATGAACTGACGAATACAATCGAAAATTGTAGATATAAAACTACAAAAAAACCTGTGTATATGTTGAGACTAAATGTAAGTTCAAAATCTAACTATGAAGTTATCAAAATCAGTCCTAGGATCCTGTACTGATAACGACAGTTATAAATGAATGAACTGATGAATAATGAAGGATTGAAAAGTCTACAAAGGAGTACCTACCTTGTCTCCTGATTTCAAATTTCTGACTGGGATCTTCGAAAGAGCTTTTTTGGCCGCATTACACAGATGGCGCTGAAAGACAAAAGTAAAATGAGCTTATAAGGGAAAACTTCATTGACAGATATGACTATGGCATTGTATATGCAAATATAAGCATTTATAAACAATATATGTACGTGTAAACGAAGTATTTCAAGATCATGGACCTATATTTTTATCATGATTTTTATCACAGTACTAATCAGCTTTTCATTGGAACGGCGAATTTTCAGCGTCGATGCCCTCTGCTGTTGTGACGCCAGTCTGTGGTGATGCTTCACTCTCTCTCTCTCTCTCTCTCATGAGCCGTTTCAAAGGTATGTCCCTCCTATTTCATTCCTACTACTACAGATACAGGGTGACCGGTTTCAAGTAATATCCCTCATTCACCTACTACTAAAGGACGAGCCGTTCCAAAGAACATCCTTCACATTACTACTACTACTAAACGACGAGCCGTTCTAAAGAACGCCCCTCTAATTACTACTAACATTACTACAGGGGGAGCCGTTTCAGAGAAGCAGCTTTCCAAAACACTACTGCTATAACACTCACCGCCAGTCTATCCTTCGCGTGGATGTACCGGAACCTCTGTATGTAATAGAAGATGAGCCACGCTAACGATATCATCATCAGGATGATGAACGACACGGAAACGAACAGCACTGACGTCCTGCGAACAGAGAAATAGGAAGTTAAGTCACAAACAAGTGAGGGTAGGCAGGACTCTTCAAAAAGCACGTTGAAATGTCACAAGCGTCCGCTGATTTTGTGAATACCTTTGGAGAAAGGATGTTACAGTAGGGATTCATCGGGAATGACTCAGTAACACTTATGATGATACTGTGACACAAGGAAGACATTTGTTGGAAATTATATAATGATTATAATAATACTGCAACTTAAGCAAAAAGCACAATACAGAAAATGGCCGCGGTGTACATTGGTAGGAGTTCTTAATTTGTCCCCAACAGTTTCGCATTCCAGGAAGCTTTACTGACTAATCAGCCTAAGAAAAACATATACAGGACATATGCTTACATTTGACTTCAAGACTTACATAAAACATAAACGTAAAAATATACACATATATTCCTAAATGTCCCTCCCTAACATTTACCATCAATAGGTAACTCCTACGAGAAACCTGTAATGCAGTCTTCTGGTATATCACATCTCATCACAGTCATTAACATATAGAATTCCTTACTTTAGTCCAGTAATAAGCGCTGAAGATGACTCTCACCACAGAAAGAGTCTTCCTTCCTGCTTTCCTCAATTATGAGCTCTTAAGAACATTGAGAAAGTTCAGGTAAGAATATTTTCTTCAGTGCAATAAGTGCCGAGCTGAGTTTGTGATCAATATTCTTTTTGCCAACATTCACGATCTCCAGATTATATTTTTTAAATATACACTGAAAAGTCAGTGTGGATTTCAGCAATAATTTATTTGTTTACAATAAAATGCACAACGTGTTATTATTATTATTATTATTATTATTATTATTATTATTATTATTATTATTATTATTATTATTATTATTATTATTCAGAAGACGAACTTATTCAAATGGAACAAGCCCACCACAGGGGCCACTGACTTGAAATTCAAGCTTCCAAAGAATATTATGGTGTAATTTGAATGTAACAGAAGGTAATAGGAAATATCGGAAGAAGAAATCAGTCATCAGAAAGGAAAAACCAAAATAACAAATTAACAAATAACTATATAAAACTGTAAGTAAATCTGATTTTTCACTACTTCTTTTTTCATTTTCTCTCCAAGACTTCTGACACATTTAAGTCTGAATTGGGGAATCTAGATTTTTGAGAGAGAGAGAGAGAGAGAGAGAGAGAGAGAGAGAGAGAGAGAGAGAGAGAGAGAGAGAGAGAGAAGCAGTGGTCAATATGATGAGATCTCTAGAAATGTCAGTTGCGGGTAGGCATCAATAGAAAAGTAATAATTAACTATTACTGTAATGAACAGAAATAATATACCCATTAAGGTAATTGCAGCAGGCAACATTACGACCTAATTTGCATACCAAATGACCAGCAATTCGCCAGCAAGAGAGGTTATTCTATGCCAGAAATCTGTATATTAAAAGTCTCATGAAAATCCGATCCCTTCTCTCTCTCTCTCTCTCTCTCTCTAGAAGAGTGATGGAAGGGGATGGAACTCTCTCTCTCTCTCTCTCTCTCTCTCTCTCTCTCTCTCTCTCTCCAGAAGAGTGACGAAAGGGGAGGGCAATGGCTGGGGTTGGGTAACTCCAACGGTTGTCATGACAACCTCTCTCTCTCTCTCTCTCTCTCTCTCTCTCTCTCTCTCTCTCTCTCTCTCTCTCTCTCTCTCTCTTTTCCCCCACCTAAACACCGAACAAATACCATGAAGCATTGTGATACGAGTTGATTTTCCCATTTCTCTCTCTCTCTCTCTCTCTCTCTCTCTCTCTCTCTCTCTCTCTCTCTCTCTCTCTCTGTGCACCAACGACTCAGGTTATTCACTGGAAAACGCTCGCTTTTTTTTGCCTCTGTAATGAGGACAAGAGCTTCTTCTTCTTCTTCTTCTTCCTCCTCTTGCAAAATAAGTGATCATTATCAAGAGGTTTGTCATTACTCTCGGCTCCCTCTTCGCCAAGATCCTTGATCAGTTCTGTCCTGAAGGTGACTGACTTTTCCCTTCCTCCAGCAAGTAGGTCATGCTTCGTGTGTCTCCCCCCCCCCCCCCCACCCCCTCAACAGGTCTTTCTTTGTCCGTCTGTTAAGCTCACAGACTGGGGTTTCTCAAGGGTGATTTGAATATCTTGAATATACTTAGGCCAAAGGCGAGGCGCTGGGATCTATGAGGTGATTCAGCGCTGAAACGGAAATTGACAGTAGAAAGGTCTGAAAGGCGTAACAGGAGTAAAACCTCAAAGCAGTTGCACTATGAATCAATTGTTAGGAGAAGGTGGATAGCAAGATGGGAGAATGAGATTATGAATGGAGGTACAGTAAAAGGAATGAAAGGGGTTGCAGCTAGGGGCCAAATGGACGCTGCAAAGAACCTTAAGTAATGCTTACAGTGCACCGATTGAGGTACACTGACGGCACTAACCCCCTACGAGGAATTCTTCTTGTGTTCTAACAATTTTCTTATATTTGTATCTGTTTCTTGATAAATGTGTTAATTTATTTATGGCTTTGTATCGTGTCTTTCCCCTTTACAGCTCTTTCTTTGTAAGTCTGTTAAGCTTCGTCTGTTAGGTTTCGTGATGAGTTCAGAGACACTGTTTAGATCAAATAATATTTCTTGTGTTTTGTTGATTTGCTTGCATTTTTATCTAATTCTTTATTAATTTGTTAATTATTTTTTTTCTTTTCTAATAACTGATCTCTTACCTTTCTGTATTTCCTGTTGCTTTCTGTTACTTCTTTCAATGAACACTGCAATATTCTCTGGAAGCTTGAATTGCATATTTTAAGAAACTTTGAGAATAGATGCATCTGCTGAAGTGATGACAGTCACTAGGTTTCTTGTCTAGATCAGGACAACTCTTTCTTTGTTCGTCTCATGAGCTTACAGACTGAGTTTCTCGATGGGTTCAGAGCCACTGTTCTAATAATATCTTAGATTTAAAGAAACTCCAAGGAAAGGTACCTTTTCTGGGCTGATAACAATCACTAGGTTTCCAAACCCAGTCATGAAAACTGTGGACTGGGCTTAATAATAGGTTCAGAGACACTGTTCAGATAAGATCATACAGTTTAAGAAACCTTTCAAGAAAGGTACCTTTTTCTGGTATCATACCAGTCACTAGGTTTCCAAGTCCAGTCATGAAGTTCCCTGATGGCTTCAGAGACACTGTTATGAAAAGATCATATATTTTAAGAAACTTTCAAGAAAGATGCTTCTTCCGGTCTGAAAACAGTCACAAGGTTTCCTGTCCAGATGAGGAAACGTAGACTTCAGACTGGGCTATGTATATTAGGAAACTCTGAAGAAAGAAAGGTACCTCTCTTGGACAGATAACAGTCACAAGGTTTCCAGTCCAGATCAGGAAGCGTAACTTCCAAACTTGGCCACTTGGTCCAGTGTGAGAATGTGTCCAGTTTACAACTTCCCAGCTACATTATTCATATCACAATCTCACACCTTAAGTCATCCGTCACGCTTATTAACTCTAACGCTTCCTCACTTATAACTCAAGTTAGCAGTCACATTTAGTTAACCTTGTAAGCGTGAAGGTTTGACATTTTAATCAGTCAAATACTTTATCAGTTTTTACACAGGAACTTTTTAATGTTATTGCTATCACTGGTTTCATCAGTGACCCTGATGACACGGTAATTCTCTCTCTCTCTCTCTCTCTCTCTCTCTCTCTCTCTCTCTCTCTCTCTCTCTCCATACGAAATTATTAATTTAGCTGCTATCGCTAGTTTATCAGTAACCCCAATGACACGCTAACTCTCTCTCTCTCTCTCTCTCTCTCTCTCTCTCTCTCTCTCTGCAAGTGCGCACATAATCTGTTGTGCTATCTTGAGGTTAAGAAGCGTGATACAAGAACTCTTCTAGGAGATAAGACCCGTGAATAAGAAGCCACTGACAAGAGACTTGTTGCCAAACATAAAATTTTTGGGAAACCCATTTTACAGAGGGTGTATCTCAAACAGTTCTTTGTAAGATGGCTATGTATCTCGAGGGGATACATTCCATGGCCCAAGAATCTCCAAGTCATGTTGTTTTAAATCAGAGATGGTTGGCAAATATTATCTTGGAGAGACAAAATAAATTATACGAAACACACCAAAGAATGGTCCTCCTTTGTTCCGGCTGATCTAAGCAGTGAATTATATACCTGGTAGGTAGTCAGCGCTTTTATATATATATATATATATATATATATATATATATATATATATATATATATATATATATATATATATATATATAACCAACAGGTACATAGCTCACTTCTTATGGGAACAGAGGAACGATGGCTTTGAATATAACTAAATCATTTTAATTACAAAATCCAAAAGGCGTCAAGTATTGTTTACAAAAGCATATAAGAATGATACCCTTTGCAATATGACTACGCTAAGCCGTACATAACTATTTCAACTACGGTTACACATTACTAAACAAAGGCGCAATATACTTTATATATATATATATATATATATATATATATATATATATATATATATATATATATATATATATATATATATATATATATACTTTTGTCTTAGACAGGAGATCCTAGTCTGGCTTATAACAAAAGGTCTTCATTCGTTCTGTTCCCAAGGGAACTCACGACTCCTCGTAGCGCCTACCAAGATCGACAACGTCCTACAGCAACAGCAAAGATAAAATCAAGCAAGTTACGTCATATTCGAATCAACAGTTACAAGGAATCTAAAGGGAGAGTTTCATTGTCAACCCTACGCCACTGTCCAGCTACTCACACGATGACACAGTCAACGAAGACCTGTCCCCTGTCACAGATTGGGTTCAGGGCAACAAAGGAACTCGGGGGCACGTTCTTCTTGTTTTTGATGCCTCTGTTGTTGTTGTAGCATGCAATGAGAAACAAAATACAGCAGTGTTCAAACAGGCAAATTAGGTGGGTGGCATTGTCAGTCCTTGGGTGACACAGAGCAGACCAAAGTTACTGGAGATAGAACAGAGTTTGACTGAACTCTGGGACCCTCTTTCAGTGCAGAATGCGTAAAATTGTAAAATTAGTTTTATTTAGAAAGAGGGACCCACTTTCAGTGTAATATAAACATAAAGTTAATTATGTACATTAAGAAAAACAAACAAGATTATGGTCACTAGATATATAAAAAATAACAAACTCATGTCTCTGGTGGCAACGATTTCATGAAAAAATTATTTTTTTTTTTATGTCAACATGGTTCCTATTCAGCAAACAGCCCACTGATGTAACATCAGACAACTGTACTGAAATAGATCTCAAAGAAGAAATAGAATTCCATAAGATTAAATTACTGTATCTATCACTGGCTGGTCTCAACCATTAGATGATGAAAAAATTCTGTTCTGAGGTCTTTTGCATTTATATATCTATCTAAAGATTTCTAGGTATTCCAGTGACACTGATTTTTTCCAGGCAGACAGAGAGAACATATCTGCAGTTTTCCTACCAGCAGACACCAAAATATCACCAGTTTCCAGCCAGGCAGGTAATATAAATAGCTGGCAAATTGTGTTCTGAAACCATTGCGTCCTGACCTAGGCTAAGAATGCAGAGCTTGACTGAGGGGAGTTTGTCGTCATGACCCTTATCAGGTGACTAACATAGGAACCTTCGAACCTATTCTAACCCAGAGAAAGTGATTTGAGCTCTGTAGGTTAACTTATTATAACAATTAGAGGAAACGATTGGAGCTCTGTAGGTTAATTGTCAAGGCAGATGTGAGTACCTGACAGCTGACACCACAATCAAATGAAATATATAACTAAAGTACAGTCAGAAAATAAGTGGGGCAGACCACCTGCTACCTCTTAGACCACCAAGAGACTTTATTTCTGCAAGCATTAAATCACAAACACGCACAAACGAACGGGCAAACGAAAAACACGTTTATGCACAAACAGACATCGCCACGTCGCGCAGAGGGGGGTGGGGAGGGCGGAAGCGAACATTCTTGTCGGTAACATCAAAAGCATACCCGAACTACACCAGCTGTTACCGGTAACAGTCATTTGATGATGTGCCTGCTGCTTGCTTGCTTGCTTGCTTCTCCTACTGGGTCCACTTAAACGGATATCAATATCAATATCAATTTTCCGTTACCTCTCTCTCTCTCTCGTACATTTATAACCGTATGTAGTTTACGTATCTTGGTACAAATGGATCTCCTCTCTCTCTCTCTCTCTGTGAATGTAGTTCATGTATCTGTGTATGTACAGATCTCTCTCTCTCTCTCTTCATCTATGGTCTTTATATGAATGCAGTTCATGAATCTATGTATGTACAGATATCTCTCTCTCTCTCTCTCTCTGAATGTAGTTCATGCATCTATGTATGTACAGATCTCTCTCTCTCTCTCTCTCTCTCTTCACCTATGGTCATTATATGAATGCAGTTCGTGTGTCTATGTCTACAAATCTCTCTCTCTCTCTCTCTCTCTCTCTCCTCTTTATATGAATGCAGTTCATGTGCCTATGTCTATAAATCTCCCTCTCTCTCTCTCTCTCTCTCTCTCTCTCTCTCTCTCTCTCTCTCTCTCTCTCTCTCTCTCTCTCCAGAGTGAGTCACTGAACTCCCATCAACTCGCGTCGTCTCTTGGTGGCGGTGGCCTGCGTCATTCGATCGTCATTAGTTTCCAAAGGGGGGACCAACGACGCATTCTCCAGACTGTGGGACGCATTTGCATATTGATATTCTTCCATTATTTTCATATTTTCATATTTCACACTCAAAGGTTTTCTTGGAGTATTTTTTTTTCTTTTTTTCTTGAGACCAGATGGGCGTGGGTGGAGTGGTGGGCGGTCGGCAGCCAGTGATTTGTGAACCTAGCAAAGTTGTGTCGAGTGCTGTACGACGATTCAGCAACGATATATATGTGTATGCATATATATGTGTGTATGTATATATATATATATATATATATATATATATGTGTATATATATACATATATATATATGTGTGTATATATATATATATATATATATATATATATATATATATATATATATATATATAGAGAGAGAGAGAGAGAGAGAGAGAGAGAGAGAGAGAGAGAGAGAGAGAGAGAGAGAGAGAGAGAGAGAGAGCATTACACACCAGCGGCAATAAATAAAGATAAAACAAAACTAACGGGTTTGAAAATCTTCTCCAATTACCGAATCTAGCGTCCAAATAAACAAGTAAAGAATGCCCCGAAGTTTCTTCGGCGCAATCGAGTTTTCTGTGCAGCGTATGATCAAGGCCACCGAAAACAGATCTATCTTTCGGTGGTCTCGGTATAATGCTGTATGAGCCGCGTCCCATGAAACTTTAACCACGGCCCATTTGTGGCCTGTCCTATATCGTTGCCAGATGCACGATTATGGCTAACTTTAACCTTACATAAAATAAAAACTGCTGAGGCTAGAGGGCTGCAATTTGATATATTTGATGACTGGAGGGTGGATGATCAACATAACAATTTGCAGCCCTCTAGCGTCAGTAGTTTTTAAGATCTGAGGGCGGAGAGAAAAAGTGCGGACGGACAGACAAAGCCGGCACAATAGTTTTCTTGTACAGAAAACTAAAAAGGAAATAAAAAAATCTAATTGTGTCAAAATTCGTGATGTATTGTCAGAGTCGTCAACCCAAATAAGTACAAACCGAAGGAATTAAAAAAAAAAAAATATGGAGCAATAGATACAGAAGGAATGAAAAGAGGGGTGATTCATGTGCATAAATTTAACAGATGGAGGCAAGGTGATTCAGGAGGTGAATCACACGACAGACAGGTGAGGAAAGGTTAGGTTAATGAGAGAAGATGAGAGAGCCCGTGTAAACAAACTGTTGAATATTAGCAATAAATTTTTAGGCAAATTTGGTTCTGAATGTGAATGAAAGGAAAACTGCTAAAATATTTTTTTTTTTTTTGCAGGTGTGAGTGGAGTTACGTGCACTGACAGGGTGAGAAATGTGGATATGATATAGATACGATAAAAAGCAAGCATAAATAAAAGGATTTATAAATGTCCTGATATGGTTTGGTCTCAAAATGTAGATATGACAAATATATAGTTGAAGTTTTGCACAAACGAAAAGATGGATAAATATCCTGTTATGGTTTGATCTCATGGAGAGAATGGGAGCATCTAGCTCAGCAAACGCAGTGCATATCAAATAATTTTTAGACAGAGCAAAAACGGGAGACACTGAAAGTACTGAGTCACAGAAAAATAAGTACTGAAACAAAAAAGCCACAATATAAAGGAGGTAAAAGTGAACAAAAGTCTATAAAATTGAAAAATCTACCTAAAATCATCCCTAACAACATCAACTTCTTACCAGCTTATAGCTGCCATCTGTAGCCTACACCTAGGAGCCTTGAGCGAACAGGTAATTCCAGGAGCCTTCATGAAGAGGCTTTAAAAGAGCACAAGACCTTCAGAATTCCAGACCTGGAGCCTTCATGAAGAGGCTTGAAAAGAGCACAAGATCTCTAGACGTCAAGACCAGAAAAAAATTGCATAATCCCCAGACCCTCCAGCGTCTTGCACAACGGCTGATCGACCGACCGACCGACCGCCGCTCACTGACGACTAGATCGACTGTCGGGATCTTATTAAGAAGCTTCGAGGAACGTAAGGCCAAGGACGTGTCTCAAGCACGTAATAGGCTCAAGCAAGCCACGTTTGAATGACGGTGAGACGGCCTGAGAATCTGACGAGAGAGGTTGGTCGGTTGGAAGTTCTGGAGAAACCGGTTCGCTTGGGTTACCAGACTGGTCAGTGAAATTGGTTTGTTTCCAAACGTCTCGTGGTTGCTATGGCCCTAACTTGAGCCTCTGAAGGACATCACGTGCTAGAGATTGATTGGTTGTGAGTTTATCTGGCGTCACACGACCAAGGTCATTGGTGCTGATGCTGGGGATAAGGCGTAAGACCTTACGACGAGAAATATTTCAGCAGTTCTATATTCTTTGGAAGCTTGAATTTCAAGTTGGTTGTTCCATCTTCGTAAGGGTTTATCTTCTGAATAATAATAATTTAATAATAATAATAATAATGAATTCATCTTCTTTTCTAGCCAAGACGAAGTAATGAGCCTTGATTTAATTTTTGTAGTCATTACTGATTTCCTAAGATTTATCTTTTAGCAAATATCAACTGACTTTCAAAAATGAAATTTAGTTTAGAAAAGATAAGATTATTTACAACATTTCGTTCTTTATGAACACATTAGTATTTGCCAGATTCTCTGAACAAGAAACACTACAAATATTTTTAGTTTTTCGAAAAGAAAACTATTGTGCCGGCTTTGTCTGTCCGTCCGCACTTTTTCCTGTCCGCACTTTTTCTGTCCGCCCTTATATCTTAAAAGCTACTGAGGCTAGAGGGCTGCAAATTGGTATGTCGATCACCCACCCTCCAATCATCAAACATACCAAATTACAGCTCTCTAGCCTCAGTAGTTTTTATTTTATGTAAGGTTAAAGTTAGCGATAATCGTGCTTCTGGCAACGATATAGACCAGGCCACCACCGGGCCGTGGTTAAAGTTTCATGGCCCGCGGCTCATACAGCATTATACCGAGACCACGAAAGATAGATCAATTTTCGGTGGCCTTGATTCTACGATGTACAGAAAACTCGACTGCGCCGAAGAAACTTCGGCGCATTTTAACTTGCTTCTGGTTGTCAACAACACCAAACTGTAATCCTCCAGAAATATATTAGACCCTACAATGAATGTCTGTGAGGCGTAACAGAGATGACAAAAGTCCTTTCACAAACGCATGTTGATCCTTCCCAGCTGATCCCACACTGGTTAGAACGGGATCATTTCAATGGTCTTTGACAGGCAGTGGCGGATCCAGAGAAATTATATATATATATATATATATATATATATATATATATATATATATATATATATATATATATATATAATTGTTATTAATATCCTTTTTCTCAAAATTTGATTATTTCTGTAATAGATTTGATATATTTTCCCATTTTTAT
This sequence comes from Macrobrachium rosenbergii, assembly GCF_040412425.1. Taxonomy (NCBI): domain Eukaryota; kingdom Metazoa; phylum Arthropoda; class Malacostraca; order Decapoda; family Palaemonidae; genus Macrobrachium; species Macrobrachium rosenbergii. The sequence continues at coordinate 6,868,764 of NC_089780.1, read as the reverse complement.
ATTTTTCATTTATGTTATTATCTAAATCTTCAATATTATTATTTTGTCATTATTTTTCACGGGGGGGGAGGGGCAGGTCACGTACCCAGGTGGCCCCCCTCCCCGCCCCGGATCCGCTAGTGTTGACAGGACACAACGTAATTCCTTGCAGGACCCTTTCATCAGTGCTCGGTGAATACAACATAATGTCCGTTTTTACAAAAAAAAAATAATTTGATAAGAATCTTCAAAACTGACAGAACATACTTCCTTCCATGACAGAAGTCAGAAGCAGATGAATAGACCTGCCGTCTACCTGTCTACCTGTCAAGCCCAAAAAAGCATCTGTCATTATATATATATATATATATATATATATATATATATATATATATATATATATATATATATATATATATATATATATATATATATATATATATATATATATATATATATATATCCAGCCAAAATTAGACATCAATATTAAAGGCCCCATCCAACATACCTATAAAAGTGGTCATGAAGCATTTAGGCTACAAAACCCTCGACCTTTAAAGTTCAAACCTAGAAAACATGACTTTGATATTATTGATAGCATTTCCGTTATTTATACGGATGCCACAAATATGTGGCCCACTGTGAACCGTTCAGTGGCCTCCCTGGAACTCAGAGATGAACTGAGGAAAGGGAGAAATGAAGAAAAGTACTAAAACCTTCTACGCTCTGTTATTCTTTTCGTGATAACAATAATTTTAAAAAAGGTTCTAAAATAAAATCATTTTATTCCCACGAATTGAGAGACTGAGTGGTTTCTTGTCGTAATAAAAATAATTTAAGAATAGGTTCAATATTAAAATTATTTTCTTCTCGCGAATCGTGAGTATGGCATACTAACAAACTCTAATATTATTCTTTTTATAATAATTTCTATTAAATACAGCATCTTATGTAACAAAATAAATTCCCTGATACAAAAATGCATTAAGTACAAAAATAAGAGGTAAGCTGTATCTTTTATAACATAAATAGTTTTTTTTTAAAGGCAGTATTTTAAATAACTACATAAATGCCAGGATAAAAAATAAATTCAATACAGGAATAAGAGACAGAGTGACGTATGCTAAATCCGCCTCACATTGCGATAAACACGTCATTATCAATATCTGGAAAGCACAATTTGCCTAGTATCGTTTCCCAGGAACAATCCGGAAAATAACAGGATTGGAAGAAGAAGAAGGTTTGAAGAAGAAGAAGAAGAAGAAGAAGAACTCCGATAACAGATGACACGCTCCAAGTGAAATGATGGTTCCTTGGGAACAAAAACATTGTGAGACAGTGAATCATCTTATTAGTATTCACGTGATTTCTTATTATTAATATCACATTTTCAGGTAAGACATAGCCTCTTCAATTATTCACGTTGCGAATTGCGAGGCACGTGACGTTATATAGATAATCAACTGTCTTATTATCTTCATTGCTTATTAACTCACAAGGATGTCAAGACCATTGTCTTCATCTGCCGAAAGAGTGACAGCATTTAACCTGAGAACAATCGACAAATGGGTCTGCTCTTCTTCTTGGCGATTAAATTCACGTCAGTTTCATCCTGCATTTTTATCTCGAGTCCTATTGTCTTCATCTGCCAGGAGAATAGCAATTGGAAAATGCTAAATAAGCATTTTTACAAAAGAAACTATAAATGGGTCTGCTCTTCAAACTAACTTGGAAATCATCGTACATCCGGCTGCTAAATGTAAACAAATCAGTGAGTTACCAAATATGCAACTGTCCCGGAGACTTGTGCATAAAAGGCCTACCGGAATTCTTAAAGAGTCATCCTGTCATACAGTTCAGTAACGGCGGCAGAGGAATGTAAACCAATAAATAAATAAATAGTACTAATAAAAATAACAATAAAATGGAATTTTACAGCAAATAAAAGAATTCTTTTCGATAATCTCCGGAGACACCAACAGGCGGTTTTCCTCTCAATAATAGACGCCGTAAGCTAATCAATATCACGACGTTAGCTGTGGACTGCTTTGCACTCGGCAGCCGCTTCGGTATTTTTATTGCCCTCTCTCTCTCTCTCTCTCTCTCTCTCTCTCTCTCTCTCTCTCTCTCTCTCTCTCTCTCTCTCTCTCTCATCTTTTATTTGTTCAACTCTTCTCAGTACAAACATGGGTCTGTACACATGACGAGATCAGCATGTGATTCGTCGTCTTTTACTATAGCACGTATCACCTCACAGACAGTTAGACAGACACACACACACAAATATATATATACACACACATATATATATATATATATATATATATATATATATATATATATATATATATATATATATATATATATATATATATACACACACACACACATGATCTACTACTAAACATCTTTATAAAACAAAATAAGACGATTATGTTTCGCATATGTCAGGTAACAAGCTTTTAAAAACACACACAGAGATTAATACATACATACACACACACACACACACACACACATATATATATATATATATATATATATATAAATATAATTTTCTGTACTCTGTTCTTCATAAACCCAGTCTTGCCAAAAGGCCAAAGGGGAGCAGATCCCATAACCACCTCGCCACAAGTGCTATGCTGTTTACCTTGATTTAAAAACACCACATAAGTAAAAACAGGCACCGCAAGCCTTCAGCACCAATTTACAGTAATATGCCATTGCCAGGCAATTATTTATGTTTGCTATAAGGACAGTACTTACAGAGACCACAGACGACAGGGCAGGGAGACAGAGGGGGGGGGGGAAAGAAAGAGAAAGGAAGGAAGGAAGGAGTAGAACTTACTAACCCCACTAACCTGTTGATGTTGGTAACCCTGTACTTGACGTCCTGCCCTCTGGTGATGGACACGTAAACCTTAGTCCCGTTTTCCACCATCCTTGCTAGCTGCTCGCCCTGTTCGTGAGCTAGGAACACCACCACGATGCGCTCCCCTGCAAAGAAATGGAGTGAAATATGTGAGTTATCACTGTGAATTACTGGGGAATAATGTTGAATTAGAATTTCATGCTTTGATAGCCAGGCTGCAAATTCCTGAGATGTATGCTAGTACAGTATTGCACCAGGCCGGGTTTTTTGGTCCTAGGTTAGGTTAGGTTAGAATAGTACCTCTTGAGTAATCTGGGTGTGGGACACAGAATGAGATTATTTTCAAGAAAATTCTATGTTTAGTTTTTAAGATAATGGCGTCCTGCTTTTTTCAGGGAAAGGTCCCGGAACTCGGTTGCTTCTCAGGAAAATGCAGCCAGGCTACCTCTTTTCACTTGGTGCAACTCCTCTGCAAAATTCAGCCATTTTTGTGGCACAATTTCACACTTTGATAGGGTACCACTTTATGCTTAGTGCACTCCTTGCAAAAAAAAGTGAATTATCACTGTAAATTCATGGGAAAAATATTGACTTCTAGGTAATTCTACAACAATGCATTCACAGGGAAAGATGGAGACTGATAGAATTCAACCATTTTTATGGCTCAATTTCACTCTGATGTCTAGGCTACACGATTCCTGTGAACTACAGGAGAAAATATTGAATTACAGTTACTTCTTCAACAATACATTCACAGAGACATACATAGATGCAGAGAGAAATCAAAATTCAACCATTTTGACGTCACAGTTTCACACTTTGATGTGTAGGCAATCTGATCCCACTTAATAAAGGCTAGTTCTAGGACACTACTGACGTATATGCAAGGCTACAAAAACATGACCTTATCATCACAGAGCAGGCTACAAAAAAATATCTGCGTGGGCAGTTGTATGTAACTGTTTACTTGAGGCTTGGTGTACAGTTTCTTGGCGTTTATAAATAATTGCAATAATAAATATTGCTGGTGTTAACAGTTACATCAAGTCAGCTAAAACAGGAAACATTCATATTCGATACATTTAATCCGTTAAGCTGAAAGCAGAAATGTCTGTCAACTGGACGAATATAAAATATGACGCATTATGATAAAAGTAGTAGAATTATGAAAAACATGTGGTCTTTAAAGAGTGTGTTAATTGAATAAATTGAAATCATGATCTAGACAAATAATGAAGAAAAAGTATGACTTTGAATCTTTGCTGCTATATAACTACTTAATCCCATATTGTTAGATTTTACCATAAACCTAGATACACTGCACACCTATCACCCAAACGAAAGTATCTCATTCAGAGGTTCTTTTAAGCAAAACAGCATCAACGGGAAGGAAAAAAGAAAGAAATGAACTAGCAGGCCAATGCGGAAGCGACGCACAAGTGTTACGTCACACGAACACACCCTAACTACCACCACTAGCGGACCCGGTCAAACGGATGAGGTACAAGCTGGCTACCTTGCGGGACCTTGAGACGCCGCTGGGAGCCAAGCTGCCTGACTACTCGGATTCAGTGTCAACTCCTTACGTCGTAACTGTGTTCTTTGTTACTTTTTTTGTTTTGTTTTTGTTTTCTAGAGCGTCTTTTCCTCCGCTCTGCTTCCGCATTTATTATAAATACTCTTTGACTTATCGAGGTGTTTTGTCTCTTTGAAGACCAACGCGCATTAATTGTTGTTACGTCAGTGTTTATTTTCCAGGGACAAGTTCAGGTGTTTGTATTATTATTGTTATTATTGTTATTATTATGCAGATGAAAGAAGTTACAGAAGCTAACAGAAAATACAGAAAGAGATCAGTTATTAGGAAAGGAAAAATAAAGCCAAATTAAAAAAATTAACGGATAAATAGATACAAATACAAGTAAATGATTGGAATACAATGTGAATTGTTTTAGGGTAGTACTGTACTGCATCTTCCCTTGAACTTTCGAGGTACCAGTTGCACAACATCCTCAAGGAGACTGTTCTACAGTCCACAGGGGAAAGGGTTAGGCTTAGAATAAAATGACGGCAGCTCTTGGGGCTCCAATGACGCATGTGTCCGAGCATAAATCCTCGCTGAGGTCATCTTGGCTCGAGATGGATGACCCTGAGTGATTGGAAGCTTTCTTTCCTTTTCCTTGAGAGTGGAGAGTAAAATGACACTTTTGTACGCCTTGTAAAAAGATATGTAATTGATATATACGTACTTCACGTGACAGATAAATGATAAGTTAGGATTATTTATCTCTGAAATTCCTTGTCTTTGAGATTCCAGTGTCAAGATAAAAGGACTGTCAGTATATAATTTCACTGGGATTTCGAGTGGTGGCGTGAAGTTTTAACCAGACGAAAAAGATGTTTATGTTCGCATTCAGTGACAGAAATGTCACATTTAGCAGAACCCTAACTGACATTATGGCAGACGAAAACTGAACTGACGGGTGGCAGACAACACTGTGGCACCCCGTACCTGTCAACATCATTAGATTACAAACGAATTCTTGTCCTCTGTTTTTCAACAAGGAGCGTGCCAGGTGAATTCTAGATATCATATAGACGTTTATAGATAATGAAAGTTTATTATCTATAAACGTCTATAAGATTTCTATAAGATTTCGATGCGATTTCAAATACTAACGCATCAACTCTGCTTTCAATCACTGTGGTTTCAAACACCAACACGTCAACTCTGCTTTCAATCACTGTGATTTCTAACACTAACAAATGAAATCTGCTTTCAATCACTGTGATTTCAAACACGAATACATCAACTCTGCTTTCAGTCACCGATTCCAAACACCAATAAACGAAATCTGCTTTCAAGCGCTGTGATTTCAAACACTAACAAATGACATCTGCTCTCAAGCACTGATTCCAAACACTAACAAACGAAATCTGCTTTCAAGCACTGTGATTCCATACACTAATACATCATCTCTGCTTTCAATCACTGATTTCAAAAACGAAATCTGCTTTCAATCACAAGGATTTCACACACTGACGACCGACACAATCATCATAATCATTACTGAATCATCACCATCAGCTTTAACTTAAGGTACAGTGACGCCTGAGTGCCAGAGTCACGTAGAGGCGGAATTCCTTCAGTTTCAGATGTGATTTCGCCTCTGTTTTCAATCGCAGAAATCAGGAAAAGCCTCGTGAAAGGAATATGAGCTTGAATATCCACCTCCTGAAATTCTTTGGAGAGAGAGAGAGAGAGAGAGAGAGAGAGAGAGAGAGAGAGAGAGAGAGAGAGAGAGAGAGAGATTTCACCATACCTATTCTGTGTATCTGCTAAATGTTCTGGAGAGAGAGAGAGAGAGAGAGAGAGAGAGAGAGAGAGAGAGAGAGAGAGAGAGAGCTGAGTTCATAATACCTATTCAGTTCATCTCCTGAATGTTCTGGAGAGAGAGAGAGAGAGAGCTGAGTTCACCATGCCTATTCTGTTCATCTGCTGAATGTTCTGGAGAGAGAGAGAGAGAGAGAGAGAGAGAGAGAGAGAGAGAGAGAGAGAGAGAGAGAGAGAGAATCACAAGCAAATATGTACACGATAACTGTATCATGCATTCACTGAATGTTCAGAAGAGAGAGAGAGAGAGAGAGAGATCACAAGGTAACTGCGTGCACCATACTTATATCGCGTATTCATTGACTGTTCAGGAGAGAGAGAGAGAGAGAGAGAGAGAGAGAGAGAGAGAGAGAGAGAGAGAGAGAGAGTCACAAGCTAACTGTGTACACCATACCTGTACCGTGAAGACCACTGAATGCCTTTTGTATTTATGACAATTCCTCTTGATTTTGTAATTCAGTAGTTTCAGATGACCTGTCCATCTATCATTAGATAAAGAGTTTATCAGTTTCAAAAGACTTGATCAATTAAAACTCTATCATCGTTATCTAAGATTCAACATGATAAAGTTGATTTTTGAAGACGTCCTCAATCGTTGATGTATGAAGTGGGAGTATTATCATTTACTTAAAAGGAGAAAAAGTGGAAGAACGGAAACTTATATCATCTTCTCCACCTGTTTGTTACGTCAGGCACAAAAAAATAAGACTTTAGATAATAAAAGGAATGATTAAAGGAAACAAGTTTTTATTCAGCTTATACAAACATCCACGCACACACACAAACACGCACAGGTACAAAGAGAAAGACGATATGCCAGCCTAACAGACTACGTAAAGTCTTGTACACAACCTGATCTTGTTTTGTTTCAGTAAGCCATTGTGTCTATGTCGTTTGGCTTTTGTTTATTTCTTGTTTCCTTTGCTATTTGGGTAGGTCTTTCATCTAACAAAAGACGGTACAGGAATCACTTTCCAGAATGTTGTTACAGGCTTTTATTGAGTTTCCAGGGGCGAATGATATTTCACTGAAATATTTGCAAAATATTTCTTGGGTACTATTAGTTTAATATTATATAGCCTTTAATTTGTTTCATCTATATTCTTAGGCGGTTATACTATTCTTTCTTAAAGTATTCTTGAGTAATTTAACAATTGTACACTCTTAGGTTTACAGTAAATAGTCTTTATTTTCTTTAGTTTATATTCTTAGCCGGTTATATTCTTATCTTTTACAATACCCCTGAATTATTAAACAATTGCACACTCTTAGGTTAATGGCACGTAGTCTTTAATTTGTTTAGTTTATATTCTTAGCAGGTTATATTCTTAAATATTCTTAAATCTTAAAGGTTATATTCTTACTTCCTAAAATATCCCGCTGTGATCACACATTCTTAACCTCCTCCCACAGCCAATTTCACGACTAAATCAAGAATAATACGCATAGTCTTTATATAGTTTCGTCTGCATTCTTAGGCAGTTATATTCTTCAATCCTAAAATATACTTAACTGATTAGGCTACACATTCTTAACTGCCACCTCAGAATTCATTTCGTCCTGCAACTCTTTTCAAGACTATCTCAAGAATAATATGAAGACTACCCTAAGAATAATATTACCAACTTCCAACCTCCCCACCCCCCAACAAACACTGACTAAGTCTCCAATTTCCTCGTGTTTTTTTTTTCTGGCCCAGTTTTCATTCTTTTTCATTTTTCTTCTTCTTTCTCTTTCTCTTGTTTATCTTCATGCTCGTAGAACTGTTAGCGATTTAGAAGAAATGGGACGAGAGATGTTGGTTCGATTTTAATTATGTGTTTTCTTATTCAATTTTATTGTGTTTTTTTATTCTATACTGTCATCTGTGTGTGTATGTATATGTATTTATATATATATATATATATATATATATATATATATATATATATATATATATATATATTATATATTCTCTCTTCTTTCCTATCAATTGTTACTGAAACAAAGGAGAGATTAGCATCGGTGGTAGTGGCAGAATGTATACGTACACACATAAATATGTATATACATATGTATATATACACATACACATATATACATACATGTATTGCTATCAAGCCAGATCCCCTAAGTGGTATACAAACATCAGCGCCATATCCATATTCCGAAGGGACTACGGTGCCTAAACATTCTGTACCAGATGCACATTGCTCATTACCTCCAGAAAAGCCATTACTATCATAATTACATCGCAATTATAACTTCAGCAACCACTGCTACTTCTTGCTGAGTTACGTGACACCAATGCCAATAAGTTACTAACGGATGTATACGTTATTTCTCGGCGTTATTCTCAGCGCAATCTCCTCAAACTCTCAGCCTTGACAATGATCGGAGGGTGAAGGTTTGTTGACGCATGATCACAACCCCCCCTCCCCTGCAACCTCTCCCCCGCCCCTCCCATCTTTCATGAATATTCTGTAGGGCTACTCTGGGCGAATAGATGGTTAGAATACAAAGATACAGATTACATGACGGCAGTTACAGCCACTGTAACGACGAATACAAAAGACAGTGGCGATGTTAATATGATCAATGGTAGGTGCTAGAAGGCTGACTGGACGTTCTCCTAAGGGAGCGATATCATGTGAAACAACAAATAACAGAGACATAGAGCTGAAACAAACATGGAAAACAACAGCGAGGCAACAACATACACTCAGAGACAGGAAGAATGGCTTTGGCAAACACGCGGTACATGACGTGAGTATAATCCTAAGACTTTGATATGATAAAAGGATAATAAAAAAAAGTTGTGTTTGTGTGTGTGTAAGTGTGTATACAAGTGTAAATCCTTCATTTATCATAACATTACAACATGGATAAGATTACACAGCTGAGATAACCAATCGCCGTAGTAAAAAACTAACCTCACAATTAGGAAAAAAACAAGAAAATCGAAGTAACGGATGATAATCAGTGAGCCGGCAATGCTTCATATCGTGCGCGCAAGCACGCACGGCAACTGATAGCCTACGAAGAAGGCTTTCTTATGAAGAGTCTTAAGACCTGTATTTATATATTATTCGTTAAGATTCTCGACCAAATCTACCAATGACAAGGCTTTGTGACCTTGAGATCTCCAATTGGCTGTGTCATAGAGTGGCCTTTGATAAATAGACACGTCTTTAATTATGTTTACTTTTATGCATCTGGAAAAAATGTCGATTATTGTTGTCATGGGAGTGATTGATTGATTGATTTATTCATCTCTCTCTCTCCCCTCTCTCAACCCAAACAGGAAACACCAAATATATTTATAAGTATGTATATATATATATATATATATATATATATATATATATATATATATATATATATATATATATATATATATATATATATATATATATATATATATATATATGTAATCAACAAACAATCAAGCGTGTAACTGAAATAAATTTTTGACTCACATCTGAAATTTCAGGACTGAACCAAGGTCTTGTGTGGGTCGGTTGGTAGCGCCCTTGCCTTTCAACTGAAAGCCCTGGATTCGATCCTGATGTGAGTCAGAGATGTATACACACACACATATATATATATATATATATATATATATATATATATATATATATATATATATATATATTAAGAGAGAGAGAGAGAGAGAGAGAGAGAGAGAGAGAGAGAGAGAGAGAGAGAGTTTCATTGTGCATACTGACTGGCAGAGTGACCAGTTGCTGTAGAATGGCGCCACAACGATTATGGTCATCAAGCCACAGGAATTATCGATATTTTGCATTTGTTATAAATTACTTAAATAAAAAAAAATCATTAACAACGAGAGAGAAAAAGCAATAGAATTTCACCAAAAGAATGCTCACTCCATCTTACATATTTCATAAAAGCTTTCAACTCACAAATGTCTCTGTCACTCTGACGATTATATTACTTGAGCTACGATTATTGGAAAACAATTTAACTTCCGAATCGTATTAAAAACAAGTACAAAATGCTCCGAAGTTTCTTCGGCGCAATCGAGTTTTCTGTACAGCGTGTAATCAAGACCACCGAAAATAGATCTATCTTTCGGTGGTCTCGGTAAAATGCTGTATGAGCCACGGTCCATGAAACTTTAACCACGTCCCGGTGGTGGCCTATCCTATGTCGCTGCCAGAAGCACGATCATGGCTAACTTTAACCTTAAATAAAATCAAAACTACTGAGGAGGCTAGAGGGCTGCAATTTGGTATGTTTGATGACTGGAGGGTGGATGATCAACATACCAATTTGCAGCCCTCTAGCCTCAGTAGTTTTTAAGATCTGAGAGCGGACAGAAAAAGTGCGAACGGACAAACAAAGCCGGCACAGCCCTCTAGCCTCAGTAGTTTTAAAGATCTGAGGGCGGACAGAAAAAGTGCGGAGATAAAGAAGTGCGGACGGACAGACAAAGCCGGCACAATAGTTTTCTTTTACAGAAAACTTAAAGTTACCGACGATCAGAGGTTCAATTATGTCAACTCAGGCAGATTGTAGCCAGTTTCTACTGATCGACAAAGAACCTTTTCTAAGCGACCTCAGGAATTCTATGTATCCAAAAACATAGAGAATAGTGTAAGAAGTCGACAAAATTGTTTTTTAAAGATAAGAAAGCAAAGGAAATTTATAAAAAGAAGAGATAAACAAAAGAAATATAAAATAAACAATAGAAATATAGAATACATAACAAAAAAGGCAGTGTAGTGGTATATCTTATGAAAATGAAATCCCTTAGCACGTGGAAACGATGGAGAGAGAGAGAGAGAGAGAGAGAGAGAGAGAGAGAGAGAGAGAGAGAGAGAGAGAGAGAGAGAGAGGATTCCTACCAAG
>NC_089780.1:6840165-6852665 GCF_040412425.1 Macrobrachium rosenbergii | reverse complement strand
TCTAAGAACAAAGGATAATGAATAAAATTCAGAGGGACCTATTTTGAATTGACCTGGCATGACCACAGTTTCCCTGAGGTCAACAGACTTCTAAGGACAAAGGATAATGAATGAAAATCAGTGGGATCTATTTTGGATTGACCTAGGCATGACCCCAGTTCCCTGAGGTTAACAGACTTCTTAAACACGAAAAAATTAACATACTGATGTAGTTTTTGCCTTGAAACTCAGTGAAGAATTTCACCCAATTTGCTTGAGAAGAAAGAGATTTGAGAGTTATTCCTATGTTTTTTATTTGCACAAATCTCCACAAATATAGGTCTGGGTCTTTCCATTCTCCTGGGGCGACGGACATGAACATGCCATCTCCAACTCCATTTCACCGTTATCTTAGCTGCAAAAGGAATTAACATAACTTGCCTTATGGTATCATTTCTCAATCTATCAGTCTACCTTGCCACCTAACCCCTAATATTCTACCTGAAGCTTTCATGTAAATCTGAAAAACCTTTTGGATACAGTTTCAGTATCCAATCATAATCAATATCTAGCTCCTAATATTCACTTTAAAACTTTATCTTGAGTCTATAAAACCTTTTAGGTATAGTTTCAGTATCCAATTCTAGTTCATATCCAGATCCTAATATTCCTTTTAAAACTTTATCTTAGATCTACAAAATCTTTTAGATGCAGTTCCACTATCAAATCATAATTCATATTTAGCTCCTAATATTCCGTTCAAAACTTTATCTTAAATCTACAAAATCTTTATTAAAATAGTTTCATTATCCAATCATAATTCATACCCAGCTCCTAATATTCCTTTTAAAACTTTATTGTCAATCTACAAAATCTTTTTTAAATAGTTTTATTAATCCAATCATAATCCATACCTACATCCACCACAAATGTCAGGCCTGGAGGAATAAGCATCACGTTTCAGGCGGCCGCTGAAACCCGATCAAAAGCCATCTATTGTATCAATCTATTGTATTAATTGTATTGTGACTTCCCCAGCCAGCCTCATTATCAGTAAACACAAAGGAGAGATTGGGAAACCCACGGAATAATTAGGGAGAACTGAAGGGTCAGAGTTCAAGGGTTAAAGATCAAGAGGTCAAGTCGTACCTTTGCTGACAAGTTGTGATTTGAGAGTAATAATAATAATAATAATAATAATAATAATAATAATAATAATAATAATAAATACGATAACATAATCAAGAAAAGAAAAGCAACAGGGAATAATAACTGGTGATAATAATTTGTGCTACAATATCGATAATTATTAGTGTATAATTATCGATAATGTAATACAAATTATCATCAATGTTATTAGTTCCTGTTACTTTTCTTTGTTTATTATCTTACCGTTGTTATGATTATGTCTTATTATCATATATTACTATATAATACATTACATATTATTATTATTATTATTATTACTAATGACAGTAATGTTAATGATTACAATTGATAATCATTTTCAGTTCCAATCTGAATTAAGAAGCCTCCTAAGTATATAAAAATAAATATATAAATAAATAAATAAATAAATAAATACGGACAATGTGAGAAAAAATTACTGGTTTGGTGAAAAACAAGTAAAAAATACTACGAAGTTTCTTCGGCGCAATCGAGTTTTCTGTATAGCCGCTACAGCATTTGATCAAGGCCACCGAAAAGAGATCTACCTTCCGGTGGTCTCGGTATAATGCTGTATGAGCCGTGGCCATGAAACTTTGACCAAGGCCCGGTGGTGGCCTATCCTGTATCGTTGCCAGAGGCACGATCATGGCTAATTTTAACCTTAAATGAAATAAAAACTACTGAGGCCAGAGAGGGTGCAATTTGGTATGTTTGATGACTGGAGGGTGGATGATCAACATACCAATTTGCAGCCTTCTAGCCTCAGGAGTTTTTAAGATCTGAGGGCGGACAGAAAAAGTGCGGGCAGAAAAAAGTACGGACGAACGGACAAAGCCATCTCAATAGTTTTCTTTTACAGAAAACTAGAAAAAAAAATATAAAGTCAAACTCAGAAGGGCGCCGGTTTAGCCCTTTGAAAGACAAAACTGGATTCCTGTATCCAGTCCAAAAATCGTCTCGTTCCCAGGAATACAAATTCCAGCTGGAATCCCAGTATACCTGAAATGATTGAACTGAATATAGAATTTAGGCCAAAGACCAAGCACTGGGGCCTAATGAGATCATTCAGCGGTTGCACTATGAATCAACTGTGAGATGGAAGAAAGGGAATATGAAAGGAGGTACAGTAAAAGGAACGAAGGGGGTTGCAGCTAGGGGCCGAAGGCACGCTGCAAAGAACCTTGAGTAATGCCTACAGTGCACCGCATGACACTAACGGCGCTAAGTCCCCTAAGGGGACAGGTAAACCTGAGTATGGAAAAGGCAGTGAATATTTCAAAACCTTCGGAGGCGCGTTCAGCTGAATATTTCAGAGAGCAGAAAACGGATAGAGAAAGAGTTAGATATATATATTTTTTGCAATTCGTAAAGCTTATGAACGAGACATAGCTAGTTTAAGACACAGACCCACTGACGTGTTGATATCACTTTATGATTTATTCAAAGGTAAATTTATTCATATGTATCTGCAAATTTATTCATATATATCTGTAAATTTATTCATATATTTATTTTTTTTCCTCTGTGGAACAGTTTGGTGTAATGGAATGTACTGAAATGGAATATGGAATTTACATTCTAATTATACATATTTACATACGCATTTACATAAGCTTACATACGTACATTAAATACATTTACACAGGTTTACGTACACATAATAAATACATTTGCACAGGTTTACGTACACATAAATCCATTTACACAGGTTTACATACACGTAATAAATATATTTCTACAGACTTACGTCCAAATAAATAAATTTTCACACAAATAAATACTGATAAAAATTAAAACCATAAAAATATCAATTTTAATAAGACTGTACAAATTCACATCTTGTAAAACATCATCAAATTTGATATACATTTTCATGTGTATATTAATTTATTGATTTTTTTTCTTTTTAATAAGTGAGGTCCCTTCTTTCTGTATTTCCCCTTACCTTCCCTTACTTCCTAATGAGCACCATAATATTCTTTGGAAGCTTGAATTTCAAGTCAATGGCCCCTGTGGTGGGCTTGTTCCGTATGAATAGGTTTCATCTTCTGTACAATAATAATAATAATAATAATAATAATAATAATAATAATAATAATAATAATAATACTGCAGTTGTCACCTCAGATCTGACAGAGGCTTTTGCCTTGCAAACACAAGTTTGGGGGTTAATGAACTCAAAGTTTAATTATAATTTTTTTTTTTTGCAAAATGAATTGCAGAGCAATGAAACGGTGGATGCAGTTGCAACTCCTTTGTATTGCACGTCGATTGCACGAGCTTTTAAACTCGTGGTATGTCTTCCATTGATTTAGTTATTTAGACTGGGGCGGAGAGAGAGAGAGAGAGAGAGAGAGAGAGAGAGAGAGAGAGAGAGAGAGAGAGAGAGAGAGAGAGAGAGAGAGAGAGAGAGAGAGAAATTGCCAACTGTTTCTCGCCCTCAGCTTAAGGATATCAATATGAATAATTAAGAAATTATAGTCATAATGATGGTATTCAATAAAACAATTTATATATATATATATATATATATATATATATATATATATATATATATATATATATATATATATATATATATATATAATAATAAATGAACTGTAACTATATTTTCGTACGTCATGGGTCCTTCTTAAAAAACAAACACACACACAGAGTTACAGAATTAAAAGAAAAAGTGTATAACTGTCAAGCGAAGGCTTCCTCACACACACACACACACACACACACACACACAAACACAACAAACAACATATAAACAAACACACATGCACACAAACAACCGATCTTTCATCTACCACACAATGCTAGGAAGCAGAGAGTTGGCCCACAAACACACAATGCTCATAGCGCTGTAATACGTACATGTTTCTCACACGTATCATGTCGTTGCACAGTTTAGACACAGACAGACTGCGTAGCAATTCTCTGTGTTTTTTAGCTGTATTACATTACTTGGCGTCACATTCTTATATTCTCACCAGGAGAGGAAGAGGGTATGTTAGGATATGTTAGGATATCTCTCATTGTTTTGTAGCTATATTACATTACTTGACGTCACTGCTTACATTCTCACACATCCTGAGAAGAGGAGGATGTGTCAGGATACGTTAGGATATAATTCGTTTCAATTTTAGGCATCCTGAAGAAGTCGATGTAGGATGAAGCTCAAGGGATCCACAACCATTCAGGAGAAACTTCTCACCTTGTTCCAACAAACAAAAAACAACCGGGGGTCAACTTTCCTCATACTCCCACAAACAAAAATTGACCTGGGGTCAATTGTTCCTGTCCTCCCACAAACCAGAAACGACCTTGGGTCAAGTTCCCCGGGGTCAACCTTCCTCGTACTCCCACAAACAAAAAATTACCTGGTGTCAACTTACAAAAAACGACCTTGGGTCAACTTTCCTGAGGTCAACCTTCCTGTACTTCCACAAACAAAAAACGACCTTGGGTCAACTTTCCCTGAGGTCAACCTTCGCCATACTCCCACAAACAAAAAACGACCTTGGGTTAACTTTCCCTGAGGTCAATCTTCCCCGTACTCCCACAAACAAAAAACGACCTTGGGTCAACTTTCCCTGAGGTCAACCTTCCCTGTATTCCCACAAACAAAAAACGACCTTGGGTCAGCTTTCCCTGAGGTCAACCTTCCCTGTCCTCCCACGAACAAAGAATGGCCTGGGGTCAACTTACAAAAAACGACCTTGGGTCAGCTTTCCCTGAGGTCAACCTTCCCCGTACTCTCATGAACAGAGAACGACCTGGGGTCAACTTACAAAGAACGACCTGGGGTCAACTTACAAAAAACGACCTTGAGTCAACTTTCCCTGGGGTCAACCTTCCCCGTCCTCCCACGAACAAAGAACGACCTGGGGTCAACTTACAAAAAACGACCTTGGGTCAACCTTCCCATCCTCCCACGAACAAAGAACGACCTGGGGTCAACTTACAAAAAACGACCTTGGGTCAACTTTCCCTGGGGTCAACCTTTCCCGTCCCCCCACGAACAAAAACCGACCTGGGGTCAACCTTCAAAGGTCGATCGTTCTGTTCAATTACCCCTGACGACGACGAAAGCTATGGCCGACGTGAGCAAGGATATATGGAAGAGGGGGAACACCTCCTTAAGCGGCCCTCTTCCTGATTTATTCACCGGCGGCTCGAGTTCAGGCGGGCTATTTGCGGAACGACGCTATTTGAGGGGAGTGGCGACTGTCAGGCCAGGCCAGGCCAGGGCGAGGGCAAGGCCCCTAGGGCCTTCTCCGGTGGCTATTTTGGGAGGCGTCTAGGTTCGGCTGAATTACCTTCATCTTAATTTGACAATTGGCTCATCGACTGGTGAATTATAGCGACTTTCTTTCGTAAGGGGAGACTGGAAAAATAGTGAGATAGGTTAGAAGAATCAACTTTGTTTGGCAAAAATAGTTGCAATTGCAAATCTTGGTTATATTTTGACATGTGTCACAAAATCACCAAAAATAGATTGTTTTGTCGCCAGATAAGCCTTTGCTTGACAAAAATCACTGCAATTCAAATATATATATATATAATATATATATATATATATATATATATATATATATATATATATATATATATATATATATATATACATATATATACACACATTCACCTGCGACAATCTGGAAGGTAGGTCAACAAAGGTAAGGTAAAACCGGACGGTCGTAAGGCGAGCCCTCATTAACGTAAGGGCTTGGTGGCTGATAAAAATCGGTACATGAAGCCGGCCTTCCCTAAGTACTGCAATTAACACGCACGCGTAGGAAAGTAGAGAGAGAGAGAGAGAGAGAGAGAGAGAGAGAGAGAGAGAGAGAGAGAGAGAGATAATTAGCTTTATCAGTAGATAGATAGATATATCAGTTTCTAAAACAAGCTACGCTTCGAATCCTAACAGGGACTAAGCACTTATCAGTTATAATTCCCATTGGGTGCAAGTTATTCCCGAGGTATAGTGAATAGACATTCAACAATATTTGCAAAGATAGATCAGGAACCCTATTCGTATGGAACAAGCCCACCAAAGGGGGCACTGACTTGAAATTCAATCTTCCAAAGAATATTATGGTGTCCATTCGAAAGAAGTAACAGAATGGGGAATAAAGAAAGAGGAGATTAGTTATTAGAAAAACAGATAGTTAACAAATAAATAAATAAATATATAAATAAAGAAATAAAAATGTAAGTAAATTATTAAAATACAAGGAGAATTGCATTGGGGTAGTAACGCATTGCATCTTCGCTTCAACTTCCGAATTTCCAGTTGCACGACAACATTTGCAAAGACAGATATATAAACATATAACCAGACAGAGATACATATACATAAATACACTTCATAGACAGACGGACAGACACAAATGCAAGAGCACCAATAAACTCTAGCTAAACATTCTTAAAATTCACAACAAAACAAACCTACCCCACGCCGAGCCTCCGTAACGGATACCTGTATCGGGAAATCAATTAACGACAAAGGTATACTACAGGTAGCTTGGGACGTAAACCCTCCTCTCTCTCTCTCTCTCTCTCTCTCTCTCTCTCTCTCTCTCTCTCTCTCTCTCTCTCTCTCTCATTTGTGATAGGTTTAAGGAAGAACATATGATGATTCTCAGTTTCTCTCACGTTAGTTTTTCGAAGAAATATAAGAAAATAACTCTCTCTCTCTCTCTCTCTCTCTCTCTCTCTCTCTCTCTCTCTCTCTCTCCCTCTGGGGAGAGGGAACTGGATAACTGTTGAGGGAGATTTCTAGTCATGTATCAGTCAGTCGGTTTAAGCGAGGGAGTTTGTGGGGGAGGACGCCCCCCCCCCTACAATAATTGGTTGAGTTACGAGAGGCGGGGGGCGAGGAATGTATAAATATATATTTTATTAAGGGTGATTATAAGTAAGGTTTGGACGCGTATAATGGCCTGAGTTTCAACCTAACTAGCTGTTAGACCAGAAAAATGGAGTACCTGTATACATATGTTGTGGAAAATTTAAAATATGAGAAGACATACGTATTCATATGTGTGAGTGTATACACACATATATACATATATTTCTATATATATATATATATATATATATATATATATATATATATATATATATATATATATATATATATATATATATACATACTTACATACATCTATTAATAGCGATACCACTCTACCTAAAGAATAATTCACACAAAAATTAATCTTATGCAAATGCTTCAGCCAGCCGAATGGATAATATGATTAACATCACTACCAACCTTGTATCACCACAAAAAAAAAAAGCATGGATTCGAATCCCCATCAGATCAAAGATACCAACTGCACTGCTTAACTGAAAGTCTATAAATGTCCAAGAAATTGTAAGTGGTTTCCTCTTCATGTACAGAAGTGGATAAGAACAGAGGTATTATTCAGTTAGTGTTGTCTAGAATAAATATAAAGACGGTGGTGCAGAATCAGCTTCATTCATTAACCATGATACCAAAGGCCAACGGCGCATTGTTTGTAAATGAGGTGACAGTTGATGGTGAGACTCATATTTGGAGCTCATGTCGTTGACTTTTTTTTTTATATTTTGTGTACTGTGGTTCATCTGTGATTCAGGTTAAATGGGGAATGTCACAACCCGTCACATTCTGGGGTCAACAACATATCAAAATGCAGATACTTGAGCCAACTCTCCTTTATGGAAGTGAAGTGTTGAGCCCAGTTCTCCTTTATGGAAGTGAAGTGTGCAAGCTGAACACAACTTACAAAAATGAATAAAGAGTAATATAAACAACTTATAACATCTGAAAGTGCAAAAAGTGGCTCAAATAAGATAACAACACAAAATGACAACAATGAATTCTTCACAATTAGCCACAAACGATGACAGCACCAGCGGAGCATCATAATTCACAGTGACACTTCACAAACAAGGAGAGAGAGAGAGAGAGAGAGAGAGAGAGAGAGAGAGAGAGAGAGAGAGAGAAAACAATGACATCACTATCTTAACCATCATTATCCCATTACGAATGTGAAAACAAGGCTGAAACTGGCATCATTATCTGCCAGTCACATGGCAACAAGTAAAAATATCATGAAGGTTCTGGGGCACTGGTGAGAGAGAGAGAGAGAGAGAGAGAGAGAGAGAGAGAGAGAGAGAGAGAGAGAGAGAGAGAGAGATGAGGTCAAATAAGCAGAGATAAATAGATTAATAAATCAATGTACATACCAGAACATGCAAAACATATACACAGAAAAGAGAGAGAGAGAGAGAGAGAGAGAGAGAGAGAGAGAGAGAGAGAGAGAGAGAGAGAGAGAGAGAGAGAGAGAGAGGGTCCTTAGGGACAAGTAGTTGGCACTTGACTCAGGTCACGTTTTCTGGGGTGAGGGGAGAGGGGGGGGGAAGGTTAGACTAACTCGACCTTCAGGAAATTCGAAATACAAAAAACTCAAACATCTGGTGTTTTCTAACTGATCAATTTTACGCCTGATTTTATCTTATATATATTAGACATCATATAAACGCAAACTCAACGTATATTCAACACAGACGCATCAACGCAACACAGACTCAACACCTATTCAACGCGCACTCATCAACGCAACACAAACTCAACACAGACTAATCAACTCATCACAGACACGACACAGACTCAACACCTATTCGACACGCACTCATCAACGCAACACAAACTCAACACAGACTAATCAACTCATCACAGACACGACAGAGACTCAACTCATATTCAACACAGACTCATCAACGCAACACAGACACGACACAGAATCAACACACACTCAACACAGACTTATCAATGCAACAAAGATACGACACAAACTCAACACAGACTAATCAACTCATCACAGACACGACACAGACTCAACACATATTCAACACAGACACAGCAATTCTTCACAGACACGACACAGACCATTCAACACAGACTCATCATTCATCACAGACAGGTCTCGTGACGATGAATTTAAATTGATGATTTATTAAGTTGCTAAAACAATGAGACGATCATTTAAAACAAGTGAAAAATGCGCTGCATTTTCTTCGGCGCAATCGAGTTTTCTGTACAGCGTAAACCAAGGCCACCGAAAATAGATCTATCTTTTGGTGGTCTAGGTATAATACTATATGAGCCGCGGCCCATGAAACATTAACCACTGCCTGGTGGTGGCCTGGCCTATATCATTGCCAGAAGCAGATTATGACTAACTTTAACCTTAAATTAAATAAAAACTGCCGGGGCTAGAGGGCTGCAATTTGGTATGTTTGATGACTGGAGGGTGGATGATCAACATACCAATTTGCAGCCCTCTAGCTTCAGTAGTTTTTAAGACTTGGGGACGGAAAGAAAAAGTGCGGACGGACAGACAAAGCCGGGACAATGGTTTTCTTTTCAGAAAACTAAAAAATACCAAAAAAAAAAATTAGGAAACAATTTACGATCAAATTACCTATATGAGTCAACCAGTCAGGACCATAATTTCTATTCGATCAAGACCATCTTATAGTGTTCACCCACGTGCGTTTTTGTGTTGGATAAAACGAGGACAATTAACTGTGCCATGTGGATTCCTCCTTCCTAGAGTGCTTAGACTTGTCTTGCTAGATCACGTGTGTGATTAGAGGTTATTGACACACACAGAGACACATAATGACACGTGCGCATAAAACACACAAAATACGTGTAATATGAGCACGAACACAGATTTCCTGTCTAAAAATACACATACGTACACAGGAGCAAATACACAATACACACATACACACATAACATACACAAAATATGTCTAATTTGAGAGCTTTCATGAGCACAGATTACCTGTCCAAAAATAATGCTATTTGGGACAACATAGATCACAAGCAATTATCTCTGGTTTTTGGTTAAACCAGTTCTCTGTATATTCTGAGCTGCATATCACCGGAGCACTCGTGTACATAGAGGAACATAGAGGAAGATAAAGATACTCTAATTTTCTTTCAAAAGGCATGAATGGAAATCCACACATGATCAGTTATTTGAAAGAGGTTTCCTGAATGGGGATAATTGAAACTTTTTGAGGTACCTAAGGATCGAGGCATTCAAGAGATGGATAAAGTTATTCAATTATTTATTTATTAGTTTGTTTATCTATTAATTTTTGTAAATATTTGTGGAAGGGACAAAGTAATTGATGACAGCTAGAAGTTTCTCAAGGTTAGAATTTTACTTATTTTTAGAATCCCCAGGACTCTGTCCATATACCTTTGCCAGACCACTTAAGACAACTGTCTCTCTCTCTCTCTCTCTCTCTCTCTCTCTCTCTCTCTCTCTCTATATATATCTCTCTCTATATATATCTCTATATATATATATAAAATAACTCTATTACAATCTCATATAAATATATAAATATCTCTTTAACTGAGAGATTATCAAGAGAAATATCTCTTTAACAAAGAGTTTATCAAGAGAAATCTCTCTATAACTGAGAGCACATTTCAAAATCCGCTCGAAATTACAAACAACTTCATTATTTCATCAACTCCAAAACAGATGACAGACAAAACCCTTCACGGAACCTCAAAGAAAGTGAGTAATGTCGGAACGTCGAATTGAAAAGTGCTTTGTTAAAGCACCCACAGTGATGTGGAACTCTGGGGTGAGGGAGGGAGGGAGGGAGGGAGGTGGGTGTTGGTTGCTAGGACGGTAGGTGGGACAGTGGGAGAAAGTAGAGGGAGGTCACTCTGCTAATTGTTCTCCAAACTGTTGTCACCGATTCACGTGAGACAAACCGGATTTTTTCCTCTCTGTGCTTGCCAAAGCAGGCAGGCAGGCAAGCAAGCAGTTGTTCGGATGGTCTGCATTCCCTCCTGTGTGCGTGCGTGTTCTTTAGTCCTAAGTGCTTTCGTTAAGAGTTTTCCAGTGTCTTGGCAAAAGAGGAGGGTTGAGAATTTGCACTCTCTTCTTGCGAGCAGTGATGTTATACGAGAAACTTGCAAATGCCTCCGGGTGTAAGTTACAGAGAGAGAGAGAGAGAGAGAGAGAGAGAGAGAGAGAGAGAGAGAGAGAGAGAGAGAGAGAGAGAGGGTCTAATGATTATAGCATCGAAAATAAACAGGTAGGTTATTATTATTATTATTATTATTATTATTATTATTATTATTATTATTATTATTATTATTATGTTCCACACTCCAACGGTGTGAGGATTAAAGGACCCCTAAAACTGAGAAGTTCGACAGCAAGAAATGTGGTTGTTTATAAGACACTAATACTTTTGAATGTGTTAAAGAAAAATGAATTGAACAGATGTATAGGTCATTTCTGATATAGAGGAGCTCATCATAAGCCAAATGCCCTCACGTATGCATAAGCAGATGCTAACACAGTTGGCCTTGGAATGTGCTAAAGAAAAACAAATAAAAAAGTAAATAATACGGCAAATTTTCTTCGGCGCAATCGAGTTTTCTGTACAGCGTATAATCAAGGCCACCGAAAATAGATCTATCTTTCGGTGGTCCCGGTATAATCCTGAATGAGCCGCGACCCATAAAGCTTCAACTACGGCCCGTTGTGGCCTGGCCTATATCATTGCCAGACGCACGATTATAGTTAACTTTAACCTTAAATAAAATTAAAAACTAATGAGGCTAGAGGGCTGCAATTTGGTATGTTTGACGATTGGAGGGTGGACGATCAACTTACCAATTTGCAGCCCTCTAGCCTCAGCAGTTTTTAAGATCTGAGGGCGGACAGAAAAAGTGAAAACTATCAAGTACAGGTTATTTCAGTTACAGAAAAGTTTCACACGAGCCAAATGCCCTCACAAATGCCCCAGTGCCGTCAGCCTACGAGGGAATTCGGAGGTCATTCCTTCTGCTGGGTGAGGTAGCAACGTCAGCCTTCATCAAAGACCCCAACAGCTGGAAACGGATCACGTGGGACGAGAGATTACGAGTCGGAAATAAAAGCATCAAAGAGATTCTCTGGCGGATAAGACCGAGGTCGGAAATAACCGCTTCAGAGGCTGGTTTTCCTCGCGTGGAGAACCTTTCCCTGATCTGCTTTTGGCGTGCATTGAAATGATTAAATGTACGTATCTTATTATTATTATTATTATTATTATTATTATTATTATTATTATTATTCAGAAGATGAAAACCCTATTCATATGGAACAAGCCCACCAAAGGGGCCACTGAATTGAAATTCAAGCTGATTATTATTATTATTATTATTATTATTATTATTATTATTATTATTATTATTTATTCAGAAGATTAAACACTATTCATATGGAACAAGCCCACAAAAGGGCCATTCAATTGAAATTTTAATTATTATTATTATTATTAAAT